>NC_134492.1:5815685-6115685 GCF_040206685.1 Ascaphus truei | reverse complement strand
TAATACAAAAATCTCCATTGAAAAAGAAATCTCAGCTTTTCACTAAATCCCCATTGAAAACAACGGGTAGCTCCGCCATAGACTTTCAATGGTAAATCGCCGCCATTGAAGTCAATGGGGGTTTTCTGCCATTGAAGTCTATGGGAAAAGTCCCGAACTTCAAGGGGGTCCATACTCCGTCGGGTTGGTCCAAGCGGGTCAAGGATGGTTCTGCAGCGATGCCGGAGCAGTGGCTACAGATACCCCAAACCCTGATCCGCTGAACCCTCCGGAACCGGAGATATGGATTCCTAAAATTCAGCATTTCTCACTTAGTCATTTTTCTGAGCCGTTTCTGCCGCCGCCGGCAAAGCCTATGGCGCGACCCGCTCTATCTGGTTCGACCCTTATCGGGGGTCCAGGATTCGGGGACCCGGTGGTGGTCGAGTGGGGGGACGCTTAGGAACTAGGGGCAAAAAGAATTTTATCCCTAGGTGCCCTAGAACAGTTTATTTCCCCGCTAATTGACGTTGAACTTGACCCAGTGATTTTAGCTCTTTTGAAGGACATTGTATCCGCTTTGCGGTTTGCGGTCTGGACGGCAGCCAACTAGGTTACCTCGAGGCATCTCCATTGAAGTCAATGAGCCCATTGACTTTCAATGGGAAACCGCCGCTCTCCCTCTCGGACGCCACCTGCTGGTCACTACAGGAAACAGGACGAAAACAGCACAAATTCCTATTGAAATGCATTGAGCCCTAATGGCGGCCAATGGGGACCTGCAAAATGGTGTCCGAAAAGGCGGGAAACTTACACAAAGAGCTATAATCATTAAAGAATTATTAACCCTTGTGCTCCCGGATGGATTCTAGTGTGTGTGTGATGCAAACACTGAGTAACCAGACATTACAATGGAACAGGGGAAAATACATTTACATGTCATAACAAGGGTTACATCACATTTCTGGACCTCAGCCCAGTTAACCCCTTGTCTCCCTGGTGCGGTCAGGGGTGGCCAAATGGGGTGCAACCCCTTTAATACCGGGCCACCCCCTCTCTCCCTCTACACCTCCCCTTCTTAATGCGTGTCCTGTGGCCCACTGGCCCTGACGGGGAGTGGGGCACTGCTGGCACCATTAATGAATTCAGTCTCAGAGGGATAGTCCTGGCGTGAAAGTCCATCAGCATTGCTGTTTTCACTACCCTTTTTGTGCTGAATGGTGAATTCAAATTCTTGCAAAGCCAAGCTCCATCTCAGCAGTTTGGCATTTTCCCCTGATACCCTCTGTAGCCAGCTCAGGGGATTGTGGTCGGTAATGACCGTGAAAGCCCTCCCATAGACATAGGGCTGGAGCTTTTTGAGTGCCCACACAATGGCCAAGCACTCCTTTTCAATGGTGGCATATGCCACCTCCCTGGGGAGCAGTTTGCGACTGAGATACACCACAGGGTGCTCTTTGCCGTCGTCCCCCACCTGGCTCAACACAGCCCCCACACCAAAGTCTGAGGCATCAGTCTGAATAAGAAAATGCTTGGTATAATCTGGGGCAGCCAGGATGGGGGCCTCAGCAAGCGCAGCTTTCAGTGCCTGGAAAGCAGTTTCACAGGCAGGAGACCAGATAATAAGCACAGGCAGTTGCTTCTTAGTCAGATCAGTCAGGGGTTTGGCCACGGCGCTGTACTGTGGGACAAATTTCCTGTAGTACCCTGCGGTGCCCAAAAAGGCCATGACCTGTTTCTTGGTTTTTGGAACAGGCCACTGAACTATGGCTTCTACCTTGGCTGGGTCTGGCTTGAGATGCCCTCCACCCACCCTGTGCCCTAAGTACAGGACTTCTGCCATCCCTACCATACACTTAGTGGGTTTTAAGGTAAGCCGAGCCTCCCTGATTCTATCCAGCACCGCAGCTACATGTCCTATGTGGGATTCCCAGGAATTACTAAAGACAGCAATGTCATCTAAGTAAGCCCTGGCATAGCTCTGCATCCCTTCCAGTAACCTATTGACCAGGCGTTGGAAGGTAGCCGGGGCATTCTTCATCCCAAATGGCATCACCAAAAACTCATAGAGGCCACTTGGAGTGATGAATGCTGACTTCTCCCTAGCCTCCAGGGTCAGGGGAATCTGCCAGTAGCCTTTGCTCAGATCCATGGTGGTCAGATACTTTGCCCCCGCGAGTTCATCTAGTAACTCATCCATGCGGGGCATGGGGTAAGCATCTGACACCGTCCCAGCGTTGAGCAACCGGTAGTCCACACAAAACCGGGTGGTTTTGTCCTTCTTAGGCACTAGGACTACTGGACTTGCCCAAGGGCTCTGGGACGGAGTAATTACCCCTAGGGTCAGCATCTCCTCAATCTCTCTCTCCATACTTGTCTTGACCTCTGCTGACACTCTATAAGCGTGCTTATGCAGAGGCTGCAGGTCCCCTGTGTGTACTGGGTGTTTGGTGAGATGTGTGGTCCCTGGCATGTCAGTGAAGAGGGCGCTATACTGAGCTAGCATGTCCCTGGCTTCTCCCTTCTGCCTAGCACTCAACTGTGCCCCGATCTCTACCTGCTCAACAGTGTTTCCTTGCTTTGCCTCCCCTAGGAGATCAGGCAGAGCATTGCTCGCCGGATCCTCCAGCAGTGGGCTACAAATGGCCATTACTGCTCCCATACTCGGTGCTCGGTATTCCTTTAACATATTAATGTGATATGTCTTGTGCCTCTCAGGCGCTACCTGTACAACATAGTTGCACTCATTCACCTTTCGGATGACCGGATACGGTCCCGACCAGGCAGCCATTAACTTGTTCTCCCGAGTGGGTTTGAGAACAAGCACCTGCTGTCCTGGGATGAACTCTCGGCTACGGGCCTGCTGGTCATACCATTGCTTCTGCTTGGTCTGAGCAGCCCTGAGGTGGTCCTGGGCCACCCCCATAAGCATCTCTAACCGGTCTCTGAGATCTACTACATACTGGATCACTGAAGCATCAGTAGCAGTAGTCTCCCCCTCCCATCCCTCACGGAAGAGGTCCAGAGGTCCACGTACCCTGCGGCCATATAGTAGCTCGAAGGGGGAGAAGCCTGTAGATTCTTGCGGTACCTCTCGGTATGCAAACAGCAAGTGCTGCAGGCATCCCAGAGACAATGTAACAGTTCACTCATGAACTGCGACCCCTGATCAGTTAGGATCTCACTAGGGAAACCTACCCTAGCAAAAATGTTCAGCAAAGCTGCTGCCACTGTCTTGGCACTTATGGTGCCCAGCGCTACCGCCTCAGGGTACCGGGTGGCAAAATCCACCACTGTGAGGATGTAGCGCTTCCCTGACCTGCTAGGAATCATGAGGGGTCCTATCAGGTCCATCGCTACCTTCTGGAAGGGTTCCCCTATTATCGGTAGGGGTCTCAGGGGTGCCTTCACACGGTCGCCCGCCTTACCTACTCGTTGGCAGGTATCACAGGAGCGGCAGAAATCAGCCGCATCCCTGGATGCCCCCGGCCAGAAGTAACGCTGCAATAACCGGGCTCGCGTTCTGGTGCCCCCCTGATGTCCCGCTAACGGAATAGAGTGAGCTACCCGTAACAATTGCTGTCGGTACCCCTGGGGTACTACTAGCTGTCGCTTACCGGTCAATCCCTTCTCTAGTCCCGGGTTCCCTTCTTCTCTGTATAGGAGTCCCTTATGCCATAGGCAGCGCTCAGTGCCCTCCCCTGCCTGAGATTCGGACGCCCGAAGTCTCACGCCGGCCAGGGTAGGGTCTACCTTCACTGCCTCCCTAAACTGGGCTCCTAAATCTGCCCCCCCCCCCCCCAGTCATGTCATTGTCAGGGGAAGGGGACACGGTAAGGGAGAACAGTAAGTCAGCCTGTGGTTGCAACTGATCCTGGCTTACCTCCCTGGGCTCCTCTGTGCCCTCCGCTAACGTTGGTCCCAAAGGCTGGGGGACTGGGGTGGCCACCGCCGGCATTGCCGCGGTCTGGCTCCGGGTAACCGCCGCCACTGCAGCGGGCTGGGGCACCCGGTCGTAGGTGCAGGTCATCGGTCCCAGGTCATTGCCCAAAAGAATTTCAGCATCCAAACCTGGTAAAACCCCCACCTCCCGCACACCCTTGCCCACCCCCCAATCCAAAAAAATGCGGGCCACCTGCAGGAAACGTGGCTCTCCGTCAGCCACAGTGATCTGTATCCCAGGGCCTGGGATCAATTCCTCTGGCCGGACCATATCAGGTCGGACCAGGGTCACTGCAGCTCCTGAATCAAGTAAGCCAACTGCTTGCCGGTCACCGACTGTGACCGGGGTGAGATGCTTGCTCCTGCCGTCCGTCTGCTGCAGGTCTGCGCTGTGATGTCCTCCGCTCCTGGCTGTAGGCACTGAAGAAACCGGGGTAGGGGTGACATGGGACGTCTCGCTGGGAGTTGTTTCCATGACCGGTCCTGGTTCTTTGGTGGAAGCCACCCGCACGCGGGCTACCGGCTTTGCAGCTGGGGTGCGTTGCCCTCGATAGGGTCCGTTGGAACGCAGGGGTTCCGGGCAATCTGGTCTGATGTGACCAGTGCTGTTGCAATTGTAGCACCGGCGCTCATGCCGGAGCTCTCCCGCCTTCTGTGACCCGCTGCCCGCAGGCGGCTTTTGGGTCCACTGGGGGGTACTCACAGCTTTCTTGGCCGGCGCCGGTGGGGTTACCGCTTTGGCTGGTACCTTGGCGGTCATCTGGGACCGGCTGACCACATAGTCATCTGCCATCCTCGCCGCCTCGGTGTAGGTCTTGGGCTTTTTATCATACACAAAAGCCCTCACCGCCGGCGGGCACTGCTGCATGAGCTGCTCCTTAAAGATGAGGTCCAGCAGGCGTTGGTATGTCTTGGCCTCAGAGCCCTCCACCCAGTGTAACCCATACAAAGCCATGCGGGTCACATAAGTGACATAGGTCTCCTGAGGGTGCCTCTCCTCCAGCCGGAACTTACCCCGGTAAGCTTCAGGGGTAAAACCGTGCTGAAACAGCAAAAGTTCTTTCAGGTGGTCATAGTCATCAGCAAACTCCTCTGTAAGCGCCATCAAAGTCTGTTTAGCCAAGCCGGAGAGTAGCGGGTCCAGGCGTGCAACCCTATGCTGGGGAAGCACCCCGTACCGCCGGCACTGCGTTTCAAAGTTCCTTAGAAACATGTCAATCCGATCAGTGCCCTCCACATACTTGGTGAGACTGTGCTTGTCCAGTTGGAGTCCATCTCTGGGGGGTCGGACCGGGGGGCAATAAGCGGGTCTGTTCATTGCCATGGAGATAAACTTTAGCCGCTCCTCCGGTGTCCCTCGGTCTCCCCACGCTGTTATCAGTGCCAGCATTTCAGGGGTAAACGGACTGGGAGCCGCAGCTATCAGTGCCCCTCCTGCTGCACTTGTCCTGGGAGGTGCACTTGGTCCCTCCCCGGGATCCTGCCGGCCCGGCACTGGGTTCAGTCCCTGATCTCCGGGCGGCTGTAAAAGGGCAAGCTGAGCTACTTCCAGGACCTCTGGATGCTCAGCTTCATATGCGGTGACTGCAGCAACCATGTCCTCGACCTCCTGGTCCACATATTCCAGTCCATAGGCACGGCACTTGTCTTTTAGCGGATTTCTAGTTCTCAGGTAATAGAGGTTCTCCGCTTCACTCATGGCTCTGAGTTCTGGGTCACAGCAGTGAGGTGGTGTGACAACTTGCGTTACTTGTTGCACTACTGTGTGTTCAATATCTTTAGTCCCAGGAACTTGCAATTACTATCAAGTTCCCACTGGATCACAGTACCCCGCAGAATACTGTAATCCAGGTCCAGTTCAATCCCACCGCTGCCACCAGTTATATTAATACGCCTGTGACGATAGCTTCCACAGGCTTATTAATATTACACAAAAATAATTGGGTTTGAACTGAACGAGGCTTAAGATATAATAAATTGTATTTATTCCTTAGAATAAAGGTGAACACAACAGATAATACAGTAACAAACAAGAAGTACACTTACTTAAGGGTTGGGGAATGAGAAGTATGATGTAGCATTTCTTTCAGCAGTGAGGAAATCATTCAGGTGATATCAGGTAACCATATCAGCAAACGAAGACAAAGGATATATGGGTGGACAGCAGTTTATAAACCATTCTCCTTCTATTCTTAACCTTAAGCACAGGGGATTGGTTTACAATTACCTCCAGCCACTCACTAACGTGGAAAGCATTCTGACCCATGCCCCCCTGCTAGTTGGCACATGCGCAGTAGAACTCTGGGGGTCTCATTTCTGAAGCCCCACATTTACGTCAGGAATGCCAGACAGTCTACCATTTGGAGTTCTGGCAGGAAAACCTTTGTTGAAAGGTGTTAACTGGAACACTTAAGACCTGCCCTGGTTTGGGCTTCGGATAAACAGTGAGGGTGATAAAACTCTTTGAACAGCACTTAAATCCTAGACATAGCGGCGTCCCCAGGGCCATCTGCTACCTTATGGCCCAAAAGAATTTCTTCTTGGTCTTTGTCCATACCTTAAGATACACTATTAAGCATAAAACATAAACGTATTAAAATATCCGGTTCCGTTAGGTTTAGCAGGTCCAAACTTCCCAGTTCGCATTGCCAGAACTGGGACACCATATGGTCCAAAAAGCGACTTGCTACGACCTAAGAAACCGGAGTTACACCAATGCACATTAAATCATTTTAATACAAAAATCTCCATTGAAAAAGAAATCTCAGCTTTTCACTAAATCCCCATTGAAAACAACGGGTAGCTCCGCCATAGACTTTCAATGGTAAATCGCCGCCATTGAAGTCAATGGGGGTTTTCTGCCATTGAAGTCTATGGGAAAAGTCCCGAACTTCAAGGGGGTCCATACTCCGTCGGGTTGGTCCAAGCGGGTCAAGGATGGTTCTGCAGCGATGCCGGAGCAGTGACTACAGATACCCCAAACCCTGATCCGCTGAACCCTCCGGAACCGGAGATATGGATTCCTAAAATTCAGCATTTCTCACTTAGTCATTTTTCTGAGCCGTTTCTGCCGCCGCCGGCAAAGCCTATGGCGCGACCCGCTCTATCTGGTTCGACCCTTATCGGGGGTCCAGGATTCGGGGACCCGGTGGTGGTCGAGTGGGGGGACGCTTAGGAACTAGGGGCAAAAAGAATTTTATCCCTAGGTGCCCTAGAACAGTTTATTTCCCCGCTAATTGACGTTGAACTTGACCCAGTGATTTTAGCTCTTTTGAAGGACATTGTATCCGCTTTGCGGTTTGCGGTCTGGACGGCAGCCAACTAGGTTACCTCGAGGCATCTCCATTGAAGTCAATGAGCCCATTGACTTTCAATGGGAAACCGCCGCTCTCCCTCTCGGACGCCACCTGCTGGTCACTACAGGAAACAGGACGAAAACAGCACAAATTCCTATTGAAATGCATTGAGCCCTAATGGCGGCCAATGGGGACCTGCAAAATGGTGTCCGAAAAGGCGGGAAACTTACACAAAGAGCTATAATCATTAAAGAATTATTAACCCTTGTGCTCCCGGATGGATTCTAGTGTGTGTGTGATGCAAACACTGAGTAACCAGACATTACAATGGAACAGGGGAAAATACATTTACATGTCATAACAAGGGTTACATCACATTTCTGGACCTCAGCCCAGTTAACCCCTTGTCTCCCTGGTGCGGTCAGGGGTGGCCAAATGGGGTGCAACCCCTTTAATACCGGGCCACCCCCTCTCTCCCTCTACATGCAACTAGATGCTATTCCTTTACCGTTTTAATAAATCGATTGCAGAGTACTTTATATGTCTGCTTAGTTATAAAGCCGTCTCATTTCAGCCTATTTTAAATGTGATTAAATGCATACAGATTATGCAACCATTTTCATCAAGGCAAATGATATCATGAAAAGGATTTGCTTAAAAAAAACACCCGTTATTCATAGTGTGTTGCTGTGAAAATGGCTTATGCTTACTTTTTCTTTTTTTAGCTGTTCATATGTTAATTTTCTCAAAAGAGAAAAAAAACAAATGTTGGCTGCAGCTCCGTAAGTGAAGCTGTATTATAATTACAACCGATATAACCATAACGTAGCTTTATTTTAAAGCGGCCTTCTCCATGTTATGTATGTGCTGTTATAAAGGAATACTTTGCATGTCTGCATACTTTCAGCTGTATAAAATGTCACTTAAAGCACAAACACCTGAAAACATGTTTAAATCTAATTATTACCACAGCTGATCAGTAAAGCCCTCTTTAAGAAAAACTGTTCTCATACATTGTTTATGTACATTGTTTAGAATTGGCTTTGAAAGGTTTTTATTCATGTATTAATAGAAAAACTCCTGCTGATCATTAATGTTCCTGCCGGTCTGTAAACAGTTGGAATGGTTAGTTCATCAGCTCTAATCAGTTTTGTAATGTAACTGCAATTAGACTATAATGCAGCCCCAGGAGTTAACAAAACATTGCTGCAGTTGGAACTGCAAGTCTGTAAAATTGGAGCAGAAATTGATTTTGTGCAGACATCACCAAGAACACCGCCACAGAAACATTCGGACTTCAGGTGGTTCTGACCGATGTGCATACTACTATAGAGACAGGTTACTTTTTGAAGTGGAAAGATAATTAATGGCTGACAAGTTTCCCTGCACTCTAATACACTTCGTGACAAAGTATATAAGGTATGCAGTTTGACATAGGAAAACATATTAAACTTGCAATGCGGGGAACATATAGTATACGCCACGCGACACATTTTCTACCACTCAACAGTTGTTGCATAATGGGATATATTTAATAGCTTTATTCAAAATGTTACATGCAAAAAACACAGTAATAAATGGTTAAATTCTACCATGCATATTCCTTTTCCCCATCGCTAGGTATGGAATCATATCTGGGTTTTTTGCAGTAATCACAGCTAAGTTTATGCAACCGGTCCAAAGAGGTCCTCAATGTTTGTTCAAAAAAACTACTGTAGGGTCTCACAACAAAGTATGTAGTTTGGATAAAAAATGGCCATAAAGCAGTATGTTTGGACAAGCCAAGTGGGACTGCAGCTTTTAGGCCGTGTCCATGCTGATAGCACGCGCTTGTACTTGCCGTGATCCGTGGCCTGCAGTGTTGCGTTTGGGGGCGTGCCGGGGGGGGGCCTGTGACCACATAAACGGTTCGCCTTGATTGGCTGAACCGTGCACGTGACCCCACTCCTACGCTCCTACCCACACTCATATGCACTTGCACAGTATGGATGCTCCAATGCATTTACATTGTTTTGATCACGCAGCGCGCGATCAGCATGGATGCGGACTTAATCTACGGTTATAGTGCCGGCGACGGTGACGTCAGGCTAAGGTCGCTGGAAAAATCAAATTGCGATGACTTCTAGCGATCGCGTCCAAGCTGCCGCGCCGCGCTTACTATAAGCACACGCGACGGCGGCAATGCATTTGTTTTGACGCGGCGTCAGGTTGCCGGCACTAGAAGCGCAGCCTTAGGAGCACCGACAGTGTTTGGGTTCCATGATTGGTTCTTTCAATAGGGAGAGTAAAAAGATTCGACGCTATAGTGCAGAGGTGGCCAACTCCAGTCCTCAAGGGTCACCAACAGGTCAGGTTTTAAAGATATCCCTGCTTCAGCACAGGTGGCTTTAACAGTTTCTCGGTCAGACTGACAGCCACCTGTGTTGAAGCGGGTATATCCTGAATACCTGGCCTGTTGGTGGCCCTTGAGGACTGGAGTTGCCCATCCCTGGTCTAAAGTGTACGGCTGCAGAACGCTGCACGGTGCTGCGGCCATCGCCAGTCCTGTTGATGAGAATGCTTGGTTAAGGGAAGATAACTCGGATACATGTGCAGCACGATACCACTTGGAGAAATGATGTGATTACGAGCCCCCGGGGGCTGTCTCTTTTTTTACATTTATTTTTTTAGCAAATGTCATGCCCTAGCAAAGGAGCATATTCCTTTTCATTGCCCACTTACTGGGAAAGCAAACGGGTTCATTATGGACTCGGTGAAATAGATGCTGGTGTTTGCTGATGCAGCAGCCTTTGTGATACAGTAATCTGCTTTCCAATCGGGAGAAGCAGGAAGTGCATGACATGGAATACAGGACAGGGCGACAAATTGGGCAGTTTAACCATTAGGTCAATGTCTCGTTTTGGAGCTCATGGAAATAGAGATATACCTGCACACATCCCCGAACCCAGACTGTTTTATCCCAGTACAATGAACAACCTCTCTCAGTATTTTATGTAGATTTGTGCCATTGACCGCAATGATAACATAATAATAGCATGTTCTTGTATAGCGCTGCTAGTTTTACGTAGCGCTTTACAGAGACATTTTTGCAGGCACAGGTCCCTGCCCTGTGGAGCTTACAATTTGTTTTTGGTAACAAAACACACAAAACCCCAGCAAGTTCTTTTTGGGAACCCCTGAGCCCCACAAAAAAAAATATATATATGGTTATAAGTGTCAAAAAGGAGTGCTATTGAGCGTGGCATATGTATACAACAAACGACAGAGAAGCCCAATGCTACATCCAATATGACAAAAATACACAGTAAAATACTTATATATTCTCTGGAAAAGGGGTAATTTAGTTTAACCTTTGGCCAAAGCGTTGTGAGCTTGCGAGCCACGACAAGGCAGACACCCGTTCGCAAGTCCTAACACTACCAGATAAAATACTAATATACCTATTAGGATTAAAATTCTCATTTACCTCTATTAGGCTTTGGTCCCGCTGTGTCCGGCGGCGCGCGCGACTGCGTGCGCGGTACTTACCATCTGCTTGTATCCTCCCGAGCCGGTCCCAGTCCCTCCTCCCTGCACGGCTCACTACACGCTGTGACACGTCAGCCGCCAGGGGATGCAGGAGAATTGTAATCCCGAGCGGCGACGCGTCACGTGGTGTGGCTGTGAGACGAAGAGGAGGGGAGGCTTCGGGGAGCGGGGATAGCAGCTGCAGCCCCCCTGCTCCCTCCCACAGACTCTCTCTCCTCAGGGAGGCAGGCAGCGGGAGGCGGGGGTGCGATGGCCCCGCCCCCCCGAAGTCATTGCCACGCCCACCCGACCTGTTTTGGCCACGCTCCAGCTCCCGCTCCCTACAGACCGCAGATAGCGGTCAAGTGCCTCTCCACGCGCCGTCTGTCTGCAGTGCTGACGCGTGGTCTGAGGCAGCGGGGCCTTAGCCTTAGGCTGCAAACCCGCTGCGGCCGGCGGTGCGCGCGGCCGCGGGCCACCAGACCCTTACCCGAATGGTCCTTGCCCCCGCTGCCTCCTTCCGGCAGGGCTGACTACGTACTGTGACGCGTCAGCATGCTGGAGCTACAACCTCCTTGTGCTTTTCAGCGATGACGCGTCACGTGGTACGCGAGTCAGCCAATGGGGAGGAGGGGAGGGAAGGAGCTACGGATGGGAGGCGGCTTGGGAGGGGAGCAGGGAAGGAGCTGCGGGGAAAAATGTGTGTGTGTTGGTGTGTGTGTTGGTGTGTGTGTTGGTGTGTGTGTTGGTGTGTGTGCTGGTGTGTGTGGGGGGGTGGACGGCACCACGGCACCACGATCTGGCAAAGTTTTACCACGCCCCCCTCCCACTCCCGCCCCCCTCCCGCCCCGGCTCCCTACAGACCGCATATTGTGGTCTGTGCCTGTCAGCGTGCCGCCTGTCTGCAGTGCGGGCGCGCTGATTGTGGGAGCGGGGCCTTAGCCTTAGGAGGGAGAAAGACCACCATTGGATCTGTATCCATCCAGTAGAATGAAAGGACCTACTCCCTTGGGAAGTGGGGAGGGGCGGGCTTAAAACCTGGGAAGGAGGAGCCACTAACCTCCAGCAGCTGAGACAGCTGAAAATAAATTAACAAAACACACACAACCCCAGCAAGCTCTTTTTGGGAACCCCTGAGCCCCCACAAAATATATATATATGTTTATAAGTGTCAAAAAGGAGAGCTGGACATGCGAACGGGTGTCTGCCTTGTCATGGCTCGCAAGCTTACAACGCTTTGGCCAAAGGGTTACACTAAATGACCCTTTTTCAAGAGAATATATAAGTATTTTACTGTGTATTTTTGTCATATTGGATGTTGCATTGGGTTTCACTGTAATCTGTTTTTGGTGCCTGAGGCACAGGGAGATAAAGTGACTTGCCCAAGCTGACAAGGAGCCGACACCGGGAATTGAACAAGGTTCCCCTGCTTCACACTCAGTGCCAGGCAGTGTCTTTACTCACTGAGCCGCTCCTTCTCCCAGGCTCCCCTGCTTCACACTCAGTGCCAGGCAGTGTCTTTACTCACTGAGCCGCTCCTTCTCCCAGAATCCCCTGCTTCACACTCAGTGCCAGTCAGTGTCTTTACTCACTGAGCCGCTCCTTCTCCCAGAATCCCCTGCTTCACACTCAGTGCCAGTCAGTGTCTTTACTCACTGAGCCGCTCCCTCTCCCTAGCATGGCATTTTACAATCTAATAAAGGTGTATTATAGACTTGTCATAGGATTCGATGGCATTGCTGACAGTGCATCGAAACTTACCGTGCTCTGAGGGCCAGTGACCTCGGTCACACCTTTATAGGGCCAGTAGACAGTCCTAAATGTTTCTGGAAATCGTACCTTTGATAAGACCAGATAAATACATCTTATGTGGGTACCCTTATGGAGAACTTGTTGGAAATTGTTTTGAATATAAAGCTTTTCACATGTTTAAACCAATCTAGTAAAACACTTCCTGTTAGCATTTTCAGTAAATATAACAAATATAGACACATTTGAACATGAAAAATTTTTTTTTTCCCACCCAGAATACTGCAGGCCTAGAGGACTTTGAGAGAATAAAAACCCTTGGAACGGGCTCTTTTGGGAGAGTGATGCTTGTAAAGCATAAAGGTGCAGAACAGTATTATGCTATGAAGATATTGGATAAACAGAAGGTATGTCTATATGTTTTAATGGTGATACAGGACCAACAGATAACCACCACCATAGTGTCTCAGTCTTTGATTGAGCCACCTGTGCTGAAGCAGGGATATCTTTAAAAACTGAACTGTTGGGGGTTCTTGAGGACTGGAGTCGAGAACCCTGCCCAAATAGCAAAATGTGATAAATGCAAATGTATATCCATATTGAATCTGGACAAATGGATTGTGTACAATGCTTGATATAACATGAACACATTTAGCCTAAAAAGCAAACGTCCGGTCCAGGCATTTTTATTTGAGCTAAATAACAGCATCACAATCTGACAACTCTAAAAGCTTCAGCTAGCTATTGTACAGTTGCAAGGTTCAGTACAGTATTGTATAATGCTATTCTTAACCAATGTTGCTACCTTAAAACACAAATACTGGGCAGTAAAACAGCCAATTATTTATTGTGGCAAAATATCACTTGCCGCATATTTGGAGAAATGCCTATTTTGTGTAATATTTTTTGGGACTGCTTTAAAATACCGGCAGTATTTCAGAGACCAGGCAATGGAAGGTGTATCAACATTTTGGCTCCTGCTTCCACCAGCGCAATCAGTTTCACCTCCAGACTGATAAATTAGTAAAAAACTGGGACACTTTGATCCCCTTCCTTCCCATATTGACCTTACATGAAGTCCACAAGATACTGTAGAAATCATTGCAAATAGTCCAGGCATTAAAGGCAATTATTCCCATGTAAATTAAACTCAATGCCTTTTGAGGAAATTGGCATTAAAAATCTATATATTGATCCTTTATATGTTTATCTACTGAACACATACTGAAACAAGCCAAACACATGCATTTTGCTTCAAGGGTTCATATTCACACTTTTTTTGTAACGCAGTACTTTGTATTATACGAAGAATATATATATTGTTCCCGCATTAAAATCACTTTCATTTTTTTAATCGCAAGTTAATTCAAATTATAAAGCAGAAAGCCAACTTAGCCTTTTTTTCTGTGGCGTTCTCAGATGCTGCACGTACTGTGCTTGTATTGTTCAGCCAGTATTACTGGTTTCAGCCTTCCCACTGTCACACTGATGCATAGTTTAGATGCTGATGAGGTGGTTATTGTAGGTCTGACATGCATGCAGTCACTAGTACTGCCACATATGTACATGACGATGTATTGGTATTCCGTTGCGACTTGGCCTCGTGCTGTTAAGAGACATAGGCAGATGTAATGCCACAGAGAGCAGGATAAATATCAAATTGAATCCTTGTGAAGATTTTATGCTCCAAATAATTCCACTCCCCACCCCTTTTCTGAAACGGAAGCTCACACGTGGAAGCTCAAAGAGTGGAAGTTCTCCGATAAGGGTTGCTTTCGATCTTTCTGTGTTGCACTTATTGAATTATTCCCTGTTCTGTATTCTCACTCGTAAGATGCTGTGTACATTAGTGGTGCTATATAAATAAAAATACTATATATATATAATATTATATATACATACTGTATATTCTACACACACACCGAGATTACTTCCTGCATTTGTCCTGTCTCTGTTCTGTGTGCGTCCCTGCAATCAGTTGAGCTTCTCTTCTATTTACAGGTTGTCAAACTAAAGCAAATAGAACACACACTGAATGAAAAAAGAATATTGCAAGCAGTGAACTTCCCCTTCCTTGTCAGGTTGGAGTATTCCTTCAAGGTAAGCAATGACAGGATATCTACTGTGTGTGTGCAAATTATCTGCTGCTTTATAAAGCAATCATTGCTATAACCGAGGCCCCAAAATATTACTGACCCTTTCTCATTGGTGTCCACTTGGAGTTTTTTCTAGTCCGCAACTTAAAATAAATAAATAAATGAGTCGTATCCACAGTTGTCGTTCTATTGTACATTAAGTAACATGTAGGAAGTAGGGCCTGTGTATGGCAAGGTACAGTATGTATGTAACAGTGTATCACACGTGCGCACACAACAGTGGGCCTGCTGTTCAACAGACTTCAGTGTGTGTGTGTGTGTGTGTGTGTGTGTGTGTGTGTGTGTATAATATTTATATACACACACACACACACACACACACACACACATATATACACATATATACACACATAGTGTGTGTGTATATATATATATATATATATATATACACACACACACACACACACACACACACACACACACACACACACACACACACACACACATATAGATTATCGGTTTTGCTATGTGATGCATTAATTGTCTGGTCACAATTAGGGTTGATATGGGTTTTCCTCTGACCCATTCTCTAATACCTTTCCCAAGGGATTCTAGTTGACATTTGAAATCGGAAAATGAGTAACTCAGGAACACGCTCTTTTTATTTATATTTTCAAGGGCACCATATTTTGCACACACAAAATATCCATTGAAGTTGACTCGATTAAATATATTCAGTTAATAAAATGTATTATTTCTAATAATGGAAATATATGTTTTTTGGATAATTGATTCCAAATAATAAATTCTTCCATAAAAGCGGAAGTGTAGAAGGTTATTTGATGTGCGCCACCTGGTGGTCATTTCCATGTGTTGAGAATATGGGTTATTAAACCTTTTTATTGAACCAGCAATAATTTAGTGCATTGCGACGCAACGTCGCTCCGAAACAAATACATTGACTCCGTCGCAAGCGCTTATAGTAAGCGCCACGTCGCGACCAAAATTTTTCTCTACACCAATCAAATTGCGCGGCCCGCCCCTTTTAGTGACGTCACTGGCCTTGTCGCCAGCGACGTCGCATCAAAAGATCACTTTCGCTGACGGCGACGGGTGACATCGCCAGCACTATAAGCGCGGCCTTAGAATAGGACACTGCAGCCTCACTGTCCCTACGTGCTCCAGCAGCATGATCCGAGCAAGAAACAGTGTTTGTTTTACCCAGAGTCTAAAATACCACACCATTGTCCCACCTGTGCAGTGCTGCATATCCCGGGACTTGTCCCGTATATCATGTTTCTTCTCTATTTCCCTTTAGGATAATTCTAATTTATACATGGTTATGGAATATGTCCCAGGGGGAGAAATGTTTTCACATCTAAGGAGAATCGGCAGGTTCAGGTAAGTTGTTTCTCATAGTGCATGTTATGGCACAAGGCCTGGCACGCCAGGGACACTATTCCTGTGGCAAAAATACATGTTTGGTTACATCGGTCTGGGGGGGGGAGGGGGGAGGGGGTGGTCATGGGATCACATTAGGATCCATCCCATGGCTGGAGGTGCTACGAAGGTTTGTGTATTCTGCATCCAATACTCCATCTTCATTTCGGAAATGCTTGAGTAACGAGACCGTCCCATTCTGATAAGGGTTTGTGTCTATTCCTGCATGTCTGCTAATGCTGAGGAACAATCTCTGTTTGCTCTGCTTTGTATTCGGGCTCCTGTAGAAATGCTTGTCATGACATGTAGCACCGTATACTAGATTCTGTCCGTTCCTAACACCCGCCTGTGTTCCTTTGCAGTGAGCCTCATGCACGGTTTTATGCAGCTCAGATAGTTCTAACGTTTGAGTACCTACATTCACTAGACCTCATCTACAGAGATCTAAAGCCAGAAAATCTTTTAATTGACCAACAAGGCTATATTCAGGTATGTAAACGGCATTTGAATGGAAATACCCCCCTTTTCCTTGTATTACTATTGATCATATGAAAGTTCGTTTTGGGGGCCTGAGATAATTACCACTCCAATCTTCATGAATAATCGACCTATAGGAAGCCACAGCTTCATATTGGCCTGCGATTACACCAAGATGTGTCAGCCATATTGCTTGCCCGGGAGGGAGCACTAGTAATTATCCTGGGAAACAGCGACGGCCTGACCCTGAAAATAGCACAGGAGCACCCCCATTAGTTCCAATTATGTAACACAATTTCGCTTTAATCTTTTATTATAGAGCTGGGCAAAGTGTCTTTATACACTATTCAGGGTGACCAACTCCAGCCCTCAGGGGCCACCAGCATGTCAGGTTTTCAGGATATCCCTGCTTCAGCACAGGTGGCTGAATCAGTGGCTAAGTCAGAATGATATCCTCAGCCTGACCTGTTGGTGGCCCTTGAGGACTGGAGTTGGTTACATTGTGACTATGTAATTGATCAGGGCTGCGCAAACTTTTCAGTCCCCCTTGCCTCCGCCCCTCCTTATTTGCGCTCGGGTTCCGCATCATATGACGTCATGACACCATGTGATGCGTTGCCATTTGACCCCGTGGTGTCATTTGACGCCGCGTTTTCATGGCATTGCGTTGCTGAAGAGCCGGCTGAGAGCAGGTAAGGGAAGTTGCAGAGGCCTCGCACCCCCCGGGCATTTAATTTACATGCCTGGGGGAAGAGCGCAGGGCTTTTGCAACCGCCGCACCCCCCAGTTTGCGCACCCCTGTAATAGATTAACTTCGTCTATATCGTTAATATGCTGTTGAATCCTTATTTTAAAAAAAACCACTAACTTAAATTGCATTAGAAGAAATAATTAAAACAACATAAATACTTTATTACAATTTATAAAATGTTCGGCAGATTTTTCTTTAGTGACCGTAAATGTTTGGATACAAATTGTGTATTAAAAGAGTTTTATTTACTACATTTATAACAACTGTGTGGTTTGAATGACAGCCAGTCAGTCAATAGGGGATTATTAGGACGTGGTTGTCTTGGTAAAATCCCGTGAAAGATCATTTTTGGAATTATTCGTTTTTAAAAAGGAATATAAGGAAACGTTCTTTAACGTTTCATATGTAATCATATGTCTTCCGGTTGAGGAGCAAAAGAAGATGGCCTTGTTTGAGTTATGTTCCGAACGCAACCGAAAAACCTCTAAAGTTAACAGCCGATAAACATACTCCACCTCGCGTAAACCCCGGCTAATCGGAGAGATCTGAAATTATGCCCTCAATAAAAACGGCAGCAGTCGCAAGAAGCGAGCACCAAAAGCCTAAAGAGCGCAGAACAGCTTAGCAAGCTGACTCCGAATCGGAAGAGAAGCCCTTTTTACAAGGATTAAAGGCATGTTTCAAATTGAAATCCAAAAGAGGTCAACGCAGACATCGCCGCCCTGGGAGAAAGGCTAGGTGCTAAGGAATACAAACCAAGACGATCTGGTAACCCACCAGGAGATCATCCTAATAAATTCAAAGGTAGAAGATCTAAGGGAACAACATGAAGACCTTGAGAACCGTTCCTGGCACAACATGCGCATTAGGGGTATACCGGAGATGGTTGTTCAAGTAGAAGAATATCTCAAGAAATTCTTCAATTATCTCCTGCCTGACACTGGAAGAAAAGCTCCTGCCCATAAAGCAGGATTAAATGGAGGCTGGATCTCCCGCCCCTCCACTGTCTGCTCGCCGCCCATCTGGAGGCGTGAGAGAGGAGGAGTACAAAAGCGAAGCCAATTGAGAGCTGACTGACATGCAGGACTGTAGATAAACAGCCCCTCTAGGTCTGGAAGGGCTGATTAATGCCGGCACACTTGGGGAAAACAAGATGGAGAGCCCTGTAAGGGACTACATACAATACACATCTTGCATTAGGACTACTAAAACGTCCACGAAGCTTGTCTCTTAAAGTGTGGTCCCACGTCATATAGCATATGTAAAAAGCAGAAGTGGGACTTTATATAGGATTACAAACCTATTTATACTTTGATTTTTATATATGTTTGAACAAATTAATTATATTTAGATATGTTCTTCTATAATGACCATTTTATATGTAAAGGAAAGTTTACCTTACTGCAGCGGTGCGCAGAGTGGGCGGGGCGCAGGGTTTACAGAGGCCCCGCACGCATTTAAATTAATGGCGGGGGAGCTGCAGGGCCTCTGTAAACTTCTACTTACCTTGTTTCAGAGGCTCCTGGTCACGTGTCTCCATGGCAACGCGGCGTCAAATGACGTTGCGGGGTCATGTGGCGTTGCCGTGAAGCAAGGTAAGGGGGGGGGGGGGGGAGGGGGACAAACGGCAGGGGGCGCTTGGAAAAAAGATTGCGCTCCCCTGCCTTACTGCATATTGTTCCTGTGACCCTTCAAGGTATATTGGAAAATATCATGAACAGTGGCGTGGATGTCTTGTAGTTTAGCGGCAGAACGCAGCGTCCCCCCGGTAGAGCCGGTGATTCTGATTGCAGGGTATTTAAACACTGCACAGTGAGATTTCTGGTCACTGTTTTTTTATTGTACGACACACATACCTGATAGGCCATGAACGGGCCTGAACCGTAGCTCTGTGGTGTGGCATGCTCCTTTATTAATAAAGGTTACTTTTCCTTCAAGTGTACTTTGTGAAGTGAGTCTTACTATATAATGGGATAGAGTGCGGTCTCTTCTGCTTTTTACATTCTCCTGAATAAACACATTTTAATATAGATATAATCAAACATGACAAGGAAGGTTGATTTTTAATAATTGTAGAAAGCATAGCAAATATCGATATCATTCTGGCCAAGGTATACGCTTCCAATGATAATAGTTCAATCTTCGAGCAGTAGTTTGACGCCCAATCTCAAATCCAAAAAGGAAGATATTAGGAGGAGACTTCAACTTCACACTCGGCGTAGACAGATGGAGGCCCAGTAACATTAGGGGTGCAAGAGGTTAACACCCTGTAGAACAGACTAAAGGAGTTGGAACTGGCCGATATTTGGAGGGTGACAAATCAAATTTAAAGATGTCCCTTTATACCCTTACACCAGATTTATAACAGGATCACCAAACGATTGCCAGCTTAGGTAAGAATGTACAAGTATACATTGTCACAGGCTTTACATATAAAAAATAGAGAGGAGAAAACAAGTTGGAAATTAGTATTGCTGCTTTAATGAACCCATCTCCACTGAAGCGGTCGTCGCTCAAATCCTTTAAACCCCCCCAGGGCCCGATCGGTTCACTAACCTCTATTACAAAAAATGCAACAAGACTTTCACCACTCCTCACTAAAATGTTCAATGAATTCCTTAAAGGCAAATGAATCACAAGCTAAATACTCCAGACAAACATAGCTTTAATTCATAAAGCAGAAAAAGACGCCACCCTATGCTCAAATGACAGACCTATATCACTAATTAATACAGACACTAAACGCTTTACAAAAATATTGGCTAACAGGCTGAACCTGTTTTTGTCTGACCAAGTAGGCTTCGTCCCATGCATACAAGCCCCCGATAACATAAGATCAATTGATATACATAATGCTAACACCCCCTCAGACACCTCATGATCACTGTTGATGCCGAAAAGGCTTTAGATAGCGTAGACCGGGTATACCTGAAATTAACACTGAAAGCATATGGCTTCAGAGGACGGTTTGAGCGCAATTAAAGCTTTGTACCGTGATCTGCATGCCCAAATCTATAACTCGGGGTACCGGATATGCTCCAAATTAAGAATGGAACGAGACAAGGCTGTCCTTTTATCCCCTTTACTCTTTTCACTGTGTAATGAAAAACTTGCCATGACCATTCGTTAACCACTCCAATATCACCGGACACAAAATAGGAAATCTATAATACAAAATAAATCTGTTTGTGGACGATATACTTCTCTCGCTGTCCAAACCAATCATTTCCCTCCCACACCTATTTGAAGAACTAAACAAATTTGGTCAACTGTCTGGCTTTAAAGTAAATAGTTCCAAGTCTGAGGACTACTTACCATATTTAGGAGTTAAATTATACAAAACGGTTGACTCCCTTTACAAGCATAGCTACCCCACTCTATTAAAGACTAGGAAAAGATCTCCAAATCTGGTCCAAGTACTCTATTTCCTGACTAGGTAGAATCGATTCGGTAAAAATGAATCTATGCCCCAAATTACTATGCCTGTTCCATTCTCTACCAATTAAATTAAAAGAACAGGACAATCTAAACATTTAAAAAAATAAACATTTCATATGGGCCAATGAAAAGCCTAGAATCAAAAAGCCTCTTATAGCCCAACAAATAAGGGAGGCTTAGCTCTGCCCATTTCTCCCAGCCTACTATAGGCAGTATGCTACATGTCTGGTGAATGTAATGAGATCAAAGACTTATGGTCCCAAATTCATACCATCAAGAGAACTCTATGGTTGAGTGTGTCGCCAGAGCTATGGGCAGCTTTATTGATTAGACAAATCCCAGGAACGTGTAAGATACGAATACACTTATTCTCAGCATGATGGCGGCTAACTGGAAACAACCAGCTCCCACTGTCTTTATGATCCTAAACAGAATGTGGAAGATTATGTATATGGAGAAATTAACAGGATTCCTACTGCCCAAAATTACAAAAACATGGGAACCATGGTATAAAACCTTTCCAAACTCAATTTAAATTATAAATCCAGTGACAATATAGGAAAACAAAGAGAGCGTCTCTCACAGTGCAGCCGTAATGACAGACCGCCAACTCCGGATAATATGTAGTGTGCGAAATCTGTAAGAACCCCCTTTTGCTTGCTGTAACTACTCCTACCTCCTTCCCACCCTCTTGAAATGTAAACCAAACAATTTAAAAAAAAAAAAAAGTTTTTTTAAAAAAACGGATCATATAAAACGTTCCAATATGTCTTAATTATATTAAAAATGTTAAAAGCAACTTTATATTGGAAAGATACAAAGATTCTGATTCTATTTACTCATAGGCTTATTTTTTATTTTTTTGCTTTCCATCTTTATAACAAATCCTTCCTATCTAATCTAGCAATGTCATAAAACTTGCACAGATATGGAGGAATAACCCATATTTTTCTATTTGCCCCATGCCCCCATAAAAAGGTTGGTATAGGAAGGAGCAACGGATGTGTACATAATCGTCACACAGGTCTGGGGGAAGAACGTTTCTTCAAATAGTACTTGTGCCATCAAATCAATTTAAAAATAAAATCTTAAAGCCTAAACTCTGGATTACCATTGAGAAAGTATTCACTTGCTTTCAAGCTATCATGCACGGTGTATAGTGTTTGTACGTCACATGTTAAATGTGTACAGTACTCCGCACAGATGCTGTACAGTATCTCTAAGGTAAGACGTTAAAGAGAACACATTTTTGTAGAAACAAATCTATATATTGTGGTACATTTTGTGTAATCGAATCCGCACTGGAAATAATTGGTTCTCCAGGCTGGTTGTCTACCTGTTTGTGGATTTTAGGTAAATGGGATAAAATTGGGACCCTCTGATATTTAGGAACCACAAACTGGTACGGATATTGTCAACACTGTAAAGTAAAGCTTTATTATACAGAAATGCCAACGTCTCTAAATATTCCAAAGTAGGATTCCATTCTTCTTACAGTCCTTTCTCTGATCTTCTTGCCGAATTACACGATCCTAATTAGTCATTCATTTTATTATGCCATTATCCTTCTCTCTGATCACATTATGTTAAAAACTAACTTTGTTCACATAATGGTCTACGTTTCTAGCTCCCCTGACGGCGTCTGCTACTTCTTTTTTGCCTCTATTTTGGTTCTGCTGAAAGTGGCCTGTGTCCCTTGAGAGTATCTGATGTTCTCTCTGATTCAACCTGGGGTGTTTTTTGGCAACATTAAAAAAAATATATATTCCAGAGCAAAAATGGTAGATGAGTGAACACAGTGATGATCCTTATTGATCTGACATGCAAGTGAGAACTTGGTGTAAAAAGTGACAGTGTGCTCATTTGCATGTCCTTACCCAGAATCCCAGGCTGCAGTGGAAGCATTGCATGCTGAGTTACTATGGGAAAAGGCAGGGTTGGAGATGTGAATGTGCTTATAAGTGTTTGCTTAAGTTGCTGTACTATTGGTTAAGCAACTCTGGTTGTTTCACATTTTTGAAGGTATAAACCTATAAGGCTATTTATATATAGTAATTCTCTGTCGTGACCATCTCAAAGGTATGATGCCTCAATATTTTTAGACGTGCACTATAAAAACATTTTTTTAAATGTTTCTTCCTTTGAGACAAATGTTCGCCAATGTATACACTTAAGAAAACTAAAGAATGTATGCGGATAGAATTAAAGGAAATAGTCTCTAGATAAAATAAAGACTTTTTAGAGCAGTCACTTGAGTTTGTTTGGCTTGTTGGTCATACATTTTGATTAATTAGTGAGACTACAAAACCAATTTAGGGAGTGATTCACTAAGTGCCTATTAAGGGTATCATGCCCTGATGCAAAGGTAACTGCCATTGACGAATGGTTGGTAATGCCAGCCCGGGGTGCTGTACCCCGTATCTGCACTTGGTGAATCCTGGCATCAGTGTGAAAACAAACATACGAAGGGGTAGAGAGTTTACTTTACTATGCGTGAAATATAATTTCAAATACATTTGAGGCAGACACATTGTATTCCTTGCATATACACGATTGCCAATAATGTGACTACAAATGCAAGGAAATCCAAACCTATTACTTTGTGATTTTTAAATGGAACTTACAAACCTGGTAAACTAAACCTAAGTGCGTTCTTTTCTTTCCCGCAGGTCACAGATTTTGGGTTTGCCAAGAGAGTCAAAGGCCGCACTTGGACATTATGTGGAACGCCAGAGTATTTGGCACCGGAAATTATTTTGAGCAAGGTAAACCACCCTTAGAAAGAATTCCGCACCAAGTTCAAAGTTGTATCATTTGGGAGATATTATCTCCAGTTTCTACATTTGTAAATTGCATCTAAATATTGTTGTTGTTCACTTAAGTTTGACACATTTTGCAACACTGCTGCAAAACGCCTTTCTGATTAAATGAGGTCTGGTTTTCATAAGGCAATTTCATTTGGCTTGAGATGGATTTCTTTCAGACTTCCTTCTGACGAGTCATGATCGCCTACTGTCTTTCTTTGACATTTTCAAGCTACTAATTACCTTATCACACACCTTCTCTTTCCATGGTGCCCCCCCCCCCCCCCCCCCGGGACCGAAACGCCGGGCTCCTTTGTGTTATGGGTTAATAAACACCCTTTATTTTTGTATCTATTTTGTCTGGTGCTGATAATTAGACCATTCTGGACTTTTCTTTAATTGGATTTTTTTTCTATCGAGCATAGACGCCGTCTGTAGGATACTTAACACTTGGTGTGCAGCCATTTCCTAAATGCATATTATGCCTTAAAGACACAATATTCTCATTTTGCTTTAGGGCTATAACAAAGCAGTTGACTGGTGGGCATTAGGAGTTTTAATCTATGAAATGGCAGCAGGTTATCCTCCATTCTTTGCTGATCAGCCAATTCAGATCTACGAAAAGATTGTTTCTGGAAAGGTGAGTAAATGGTTTTTCTTTTTGTTTGTTTTTTGTGAAAGTGAATTACTTCCGATGTCTGAGGTGTTTTGACCTTATCAGCATGTTTATTGTTCATGGTTTTATAGCCAGTTTATAGCTTTACTTTGTGTTGCGCAGGTGAGCTCAGTACCAGCCCCTGTTCTGGAGCTCCGGGTCTGCTGACATTCTGAGCTTTTACATTGGTCTGTTCTTAAGGTCTCGGTTTTGTTGTTGAGCACCAATATCTCAAACTCATCCCACCCCCCCCCCCCCCCCCCCCCCCCCCCCATCGGTCCCTCTATCACTCCCGGAGCCCCTCGCACTCTGAACAAAGCAAGCCAGGAGTCCCAGGGGCGAACAGCACACAGGGAAGGACACACACAGTCACACGTGGGGGAGGATCAGCACACAGGGAAGTACACCCACAGTCGCACGTGGGGGAGGATCAGCACACGGAGCCCCCCCTCCTCCAATCCCCCCCCCCCCCCCCCCCGGAGCAGGGGCAGCCTGCGAAACCGGCACCAGAGGGGTGGGGGGGGGCGCTATGCACGGCTGCACAGACTTCCCTCCCGTAGCTCCAGACAGCTCCCCTCCTCATTGGCTCACTGCGAGACCACGTGACGCGTCGCCGCATTGGGATCACGATCCTCGTGTATCCCCTGCTGGCTGACGCGTCACAGTGCGCAGCGAGCCTTGCAGCGAGGAGGGAGTGGGGCCAGCTCGGGAGGAACTCCGGCTTGGTGAGTGCCGCACACGCGCCCCGGATGCAGCAGGACCCAGGTCTTAGTCTGCCCATCTCCTATCTGCAGTAAAACCTCACCCTGTGATCCGAGACTTCCTTTTGTATTTAGGATTTAGAGTACGGTGAAAGGTCACAGCAGTGGCCTAAAAGAATCCTATTTGCACTCGCTAAACCAGAAATGCTAGGCTAGGAAAGATTCAATCCTTGGAGTTACCTCCATAGCCATACATAAACAATTTTAAAATCATATTTATTGAACATATATGCAACAACTTTTATCTAAAATACCACTATAGACAGGGTTAAGGGATTGTATCCCTATGAACGGGTCTCAGCTGTCACAGGGTAGAGTGTATATAAGAGGATAATGACCTCTATACACAAGGTATAAGAGCAAATATGAGTGCTGTGGAAACTCAGATAAACCATTTGTAATGGTACATGTAATGGTATATGTGTACTGATGGCGCTGTGTGGCTAGCTCAGGTCTCTATATATGCCATAAAGGTCCCAATCAGGCCCCAACAGAACCAAATAGTACATACCAGAATGATCTTTGTTGTATTCAGTTGGAGTCCCTTTTTCCCGCACAGCTCTTTTCTTGTGGTGGGTGCATCACGTCAGGAGGAGTAAGCAGAAAGGTAGTCCCAAGAGGGGCACAGATGGAGCACTGCCGAATCAGGGAAGGAGGAAGGGGGCTGCATCCAGTGATGTTGAAAAGTAATTTATTTAGTGGTCAAAAAGTACATGTTCACTTTGACGCGTTTCGGGAAATAACTTCCCTTTATCAAAAAGTGCATCCGCGTCTATGCGCATGTCTGTTACTTAAGGAATCCCCTGCCCTCGGAGATGACGTCAGCGGGCCGAAAAATCGCGCGAGTTAGTCAGAGGGACCACCCATTGGCTAGGATATGGTGTTGATCCTAGCCAATGGGTGGTCCCTCTGACTAACTCGCGCGATTTTTCGGCCCGCTGACGTCATCTCCGAGGGCAGGGGATTCCTTAAGTAACAGACATGCGCATAGACGCGGATGCACTTTTTGATAAAGGGAAGTTATTTCCCGAAACGCGTCAAAGTGAACATGTACTTTTTGACCACTAAATAAATTACTTTTCAACATCACTGGATGCAGCCCCCTTCCTCCTTCCCTGATTCGGCAGTGCTCCGTCTGTGCCCCTCTTGGGACTACCTTTCTAAAATACCACTATGTGGCTACAAGAGAAAGCAAAGGGGTGTAGGGGATAAGTACTGGTATAGTTACCGGAGCAGAGCGAGACTCTAAATTGTAATCAGGACAGTATATAGAGTATAGTACTCAAAAGACTCCCCAGGAATTTCTTCTATCAGTTCTGGGTACAGCATATAGCCTGAATGGTTTATAGAGGAATCAATGAGTATTTTAAGTATCCGTAATGTAGTGAGTCCCCTATGGTTGTATTTCCATAGGACTATATAGTCCTTGGGTGACGTCACTATGTATGGTATACAGACGAGGTAACCTGTGTGCCGCTATACATAAGATACTCAGCGTTCAAATATCATTTGTTTGGGACACAGCCTTAGTTTACTCTTGGTTGCTAATTCGCAACTCAATAGTCTCTCCCATTACCCTGACGAAGCGCCCACGAGCGTGAAACGTACGTCGGTACGTGATGACGTACTTCCGGTGACGTCATCCGGAAGCATAGGGAACCGGGAACCGGGAAGCGAGCAACCGTTTTGAGAGACTATCAGGTCGTATGCGTGCATGAGAGAGCTGATTATGATGTGAGACCATTCCTGCTTTGGCATTGATATATTTAAACGGCCTAATCAGTTCTAAGTACATAAGGGCTTTTTGGTTAGAGTGACAGCGACGCCACGGGATAAAGAGTGACGCGCTGGCTTGTACTTTAGGGACTTAAAGGCACGTATTGAGTTGTGAATTAGCAACCAAGAGTAAACTAAGGCTGTGTCCCAAACAAATGATATTTGAACGCTGAGTATCTTATGTATAGCGGCACACAGGTTACCTCGTCTGTATACCATACATAGTGACGTCACCCAAGGACTATATAGTCCTATGGAAATACTACCATAGGGGACTCACTACATTACGGATACTTAAAATACTCATTGATTCCTCTATAAACCATTCAGGCTATATGCTGTACCCAGAACTGATAGAAGAAATTCCTGGGGAGTCTTTTGAGTACTATACTCTATATACTGTCCTGATTACAATTTAGAGTCTCGCTCTGCTCCGGTAACTATACCAGTACTTATCCCCTGCACCCCTTTGCTTTCTCTTGTTGCCACATAGTGGTATTTTAGATAAAAGTTGTTGCATATATGTTCAATAAATATGATTTTAAAATTGTTTATGTATGGCTATGGAGGTAACTCCAAGGATTGAATCTTTCCTAGCCTAGCATTTCTGGTTTAGCGAGTGCAAATAGGATTCTTTTAGGCCACTGCTGTGACCTTTCACCGTACTCTAGAATATTTTCTTCCCGTATGCACCCTATTTCTCATACACCAGCACATGTATATAGTAGAACAATTAAAGGTGAGCGGCAGCCATTTCTCTTACCTTGTATTTAGGATTTAGCCTTATGTCTGTTCCAAGCATTTTATCGTTCCATTACACTTTGACCAGATTTTAAATTCTTAATAAAATACTGGAACTTCAGCACTCGAGTGCAAAGCAATGACCAGAAATGCAGATAAAAGTATTATAGTATATTCCACCCACAGTCATTTACTCCTTCATTCAGCCAATGGTTTATATGTGAATATTTTCTGCTCTAGTAGAAGATTGTGGTCATACATGTTGGCTTTTTTTTATCCCTAGGTACGGTTTCCATCCCACTTCAGTTCAGATCTTAAGGACCTACTAAGGAACTTGCTCCAGGTAGACTTGACCAAACGATATGGGAATCTTAAGAATGGTGTAAATGACATAAAGAACCACAAGTGGTTTGCCACAACAGATTGGATTGCGATTTACCAGAGGAAGGTAAGAACTCTCTGTAGCATAAGTAATATTTAATGGGCTCTTAGAAATTCAGTGTTTTTCATGCTTCCATGTAATTCTTAAATAAATAGTTTAATATCACTGTTCAGTGCCAATAAATGCTCTTTACTTCTTGGCAGATAGCTAGGTAACGGGGGGCGCCAGCCCCGGAGACTGGATGGTGTCGCACATAATGACCGTTACATCAAATTGCTTCTCTGCAGAAATCCATTCAATAAGAAAGCACTTAATGTAAAGACACCTCTGCCACAGCTCGGTCCTCGTCCTTTCTGTCCTTTCTGTAGCTTTGTGTGTGTTGCTTAGTTCTTTTATCTGTTTGTTTGTAAACAAATCTATTTTTGAGCTCACCTCTTAGATGTACCGTTTCCCTTTAGAAACTAAACAAGAACACAACAATATCTTAAGGTTTTCGGTAGTTTGTAAAAGGAAACTGGTAGTTTTGCTTTACAAGTTGACAGTGCAGTAGTTGTGATAATCAATTATGTATCAATTACTTCAGACAGGATGCTATTAACATATCGCTGTATTCTTTGTAATTAGTAGACATTTCAGGGGTGATTTCTCACTGCTGAACAGTAATGATCTGTTCCTTACTTTCAGCATGTTAAATGGTTTTTATATACATTACAATTACAGTTTTTATATTATAATTTTGTATACTTTTGAAAATACTGACAAAAGTATTTAAAAAAAAAAAACCTAAATGGAAAGAAGTTCAGTTAGGTAGCAAGATGTGATGTGGCTGTACCTGATCTAAAGGCACAATACCACGACTTGCTGGTAAAGCAGCTAACCCACCCACATTTTAAATAGATTTTTTTTTTTGGAGTGTTTGAACCAGTGTGGTCCCCAGAGCTGAACTTGGCCCCCTGGTTCACCAGATACTTGGTTTTCTGTGCCGGTTCACATCCTGGGTATTTAGTCATGGTGCCGGCAGTTTTCCAATAGGAAGCTGCAGCATCATCCATTGCAGATTCCTGTTGGCGTCTGATTTTGGATTGTTTTTTAGTGATGCAGAGTCATTGTTTTCTTTTCTCCTCTGCCTTTTGTTTTAGTTGGAAGAAATCATGAAAGGTTGAACTTCAGCTTGTGTGCTATCAACTGTTATATGATACCATCACTTTCTGTGGGATCTTAACTAGAACCTGCTGCACATGTTTGGTACATGCAGATTAGTGGCATGCTAACTAATGGCAATGAATCTTACAGATTGCCGGCTTGTGATGTGGGGCTTAATATATCTGTGTTAGAAGTGATAATGTTTGTATTAAAGATGTTAAATATTTTCCTGTGCATGTCTGGACTGGGGCTTCAGGATGCTTGACCCTTGGTCCTGCACGAGCAGTGTCCATCTGCATAGTTATCTGTGGTTTACACATTTTAAATACCCTCTAGAAGAATTGTCACTAGGGACACATGTTACATTTGCCTTTTTCACAGCATTAGTGATTTCAGCAGAGCGCTAGAGAAACCTCAGGACTCTCTGTAAATACACTCATCAATTCTGGCAGGTCTTGTACTCCAATGAGCAATGCAGGGTTTTTCCTTCTCTTCATTGGAAGGTGTTGTTGTTTTTACACACTCCACACAACGCAAAGCAAGTGAACAAGTAAAATTACAGTTGGTTGAAGAAGGTGAGATAAATGGCTGGTTGATTAACATATTATATATAGTGGAATAGAAAGGTGCTTTGTGTCCTATTGCTGTGGAATTCCTTAAAGTACATATCTGCTTCAGAAGTCAGTGGGACTAAGTCTACTCGTCTCATTCTGACCATTGTCAACCGAATTATTCAGGGTTCGAAATGTGAGGCGTTGTACTAAAATAAAGTGAATGCACTCAACCGTGTAACAAATAATGTTGTTGATGTAACAATGTTTTGCATGTATAGTGATGAAAGGCTTCAAATATTGCGTAATACAAAGTACATTCTGCTATTGTAGTAACGTACTTATAACTAAATGAGGAAATTATGCTTTAGTGATTTTAAAGTTATTAAGACCCTGGTGTGAAGCAGTTTGAAAATTCACAATTGCTACCCTTTTTGAGACTTCATGCAAAGGATTTTACATCAGTCTTTGTTCAAAATAATTTACCAATGAAACCAGTGATCAGGATGAAAATGTAAAAAAATAAAAAAAATCAACCTGTAGTTGAGATGACGTCTATAAGTTGGCCTTCTGTCTCGCGTCCAGCTGAGCTTCTTAACAGTGATAAAACCGACCTTCAAACTTCATTGTAGATTAGGAAAATCATTCTTTGTTTTGTTTTTTTGATACAGGTGGAAGCTCCCTTCATACCAAAGTGCAGAGGGCCCGGTGATACCAGCAACTTTGATGATTATGAAGAAGAAGATATCCGTGTCTCTCTGACAGAGAAATGTGCAAAAGAATTTGCTGACTTTTAGAATGTGTGTGAGGACAAGATGACATCAGGGCTCGTATTGGGATCTTTGCACTCTGTTAACAGATGGGGTGGAGCTGAGACCATCATATGTCAAAACGTTACCTAGTTCCTTCATTCCGCAAGGCTGACTGTGGTCTATATTGCCATCTTCCATGTGTGCAGTTTGCACCAACCCTTTTAACTAGGCACAATTAAGCTAACTATTTGTGCTGTAACACAGAATACTAGACCACTTTCCTTCTTATCTTTTGGTTTTTCCTTTCTGTAATGTTTGCGTCTTGTATGTTTTGCCCCACGCCCTCACTGTTTTTTGTTTTTTTAAGTAGTATTTTACCCAACTATGCTCCCTTTTATTTTGAAAATGTATTATTTGTGTGAGTGACCCGGGAGATGTTGCAGTTAGTAAGATTTATACTGAAAGATAACTGTTGCTTCTAGTCTGTGCCAGCCAATATTTTTTTTGTTTTTTGTTGTCAATCCTTGTCTGAGGGTGCAGGTTATTTCATTTCATAGCTCAAACTTAAAGTAGCCAATATTTTTTGGCAATTTTTTGTGAAATATTACTTACTATGGCCATAAATCTTAAAATGGAAATAATGTTAATAAAGGAAACATCTTCCTGGAGATTGACCAAAACTGGGTAGAAATAAAATTGGATTGCAACGTTTGGTTAGATAGACCCTGTGCCTTGGTTTTCTATACTCTCCTTATTTAAGTGTGCTGCTCCTTCCTGTCCCTTGCTTGGGCAGTATATAAATGTTATATGACCAGACTGCAGTGCATAGCACATCTTTTGGTTGAGTGAGGATTTCCAGCTGGTCTCATCTTTGAAATGTATAACGCTGACTTTAACCACCTTGTCACTTGATATGTTAAAGATGGGTTTTAATATCGCTAAACCTGCTCTCTTAAATAAAGTTTTGGTCAGTATTTTTTAATGGAACATGATAAATAAAGTGACAATATTATGACTCCTTAAGTAATTCTGTATTCAAACCTGTATTTTATTTTTGGTTGATAAACACATCTCTTAAGCAAAAGTAATTAAAAAAAAAAAGATTGGGGGAAAAAAAGTAAGAATGTTCCGGTCTGACAAAACAAGAGGTTTAGCAAGTGCGCATATTTTGGATGCATTGCTACGGTGATCATGATTATTTTCTGCTGGCTGTTAAGAATAAAAAGGATTTTGCCAAGTTTTATTCTGGTATACTATATTAGTAAACAGAGGATGAAGTACTGTTAAGATGACTCTGTTTAATAACACTGCTTCGTTCACATGAAAAGAGGGTAACGTTAAAAACTGCCAGGTTTGTTTTTGTTTTTTTAATTCTTATGGGTGTCAAGTCCGCGTCATTAATAACCGGCTTTCTTTCAGTGAAACGTGCTGTTTCAGTGACACAGAATGTACGGTCACACAGGTAGTATTTGAGCATAGTTGTGTTTTTGTATCATCACCAACTGACTTAAGATATTGCTGCCACGTATGAGCTTTCAGCACTTTGTCATCTTTATTTCCGTGTCTGCTACAATGTCATGGCTCAGCACATATATTTGTTTTTCTTTTAAACGTATCCATCTAAATCAGGAGTGGGCAACTCCAGTCCTCAAGTGCCACCACCAGGTCAGGTTTTCAGGATATCCCTGCTTTAGCACTGCTGGCTCACTCAGTGGCTCAGTCTTCTACTGCACCACTTGTGCTGAAGCAGGGATATCCTGAAACCCTGACCTGTTGGTGGTCCTTGAGGACTGGAGTTGCCCACCCCTGATCTAAATTCTCTTTGTCCACTTCTGTATATCTCAGTGACCTGTCTTAAAACGGCACATCTGAACAGTTTAAAATAAACTAGCCTCCTTTTATGATCCATCTACATGCATACAAGAATGAATTGTTTTTATTAAACTGATCTATATTGATATATATATATAGCCATTGTATTTGTTTGAATGTCAGTGGAAATAGATCACTGGCATTACTTCCTTTTAATCTGTATGACACTCCTTTAAGGAAAGCCTTTGTAGACCTTTTACAAACCAGTATAAGATGTACTATCCAACATTCTGTATGTCTTTAGGTCGTCGAGCATTTTTGCACAACAATGTGATTAGGAGACTGACCCTGACTGCAGTCTTTGTCCCCCCCATATTTACAGATGTGCAAGAAAAGTATAAGATACTTTGCTGTAGCAAATTTTATGTAACAAAATATATATACGTCACAATAAATTTAAAATACTTCTTTGTATGAAAAATGTTAAAATCTTTTGTATTTCATTTAGACTGAGGATATGCTGTTGTATGCTAGCTGTATGCGATCAATTCTACAGTACTTTGTTGTCGTTTATGAACTTAAAAAGATTTTAATAAATGCTGGAGATCACATTTTGTTATGATTTTAGTTTTCGACACTGCAGGTTGTGAAGTTCCAAAGTGTGACTAGTGGCTGACGATGTCAGGATCCGCATACACTGCTTTTTGGGCAGGCCTTTGCATAAACATACGTAAGGCTTCATTGTTGGAACAGGTTTTTACACATTGTTTTGCAATATGTTGCTAAACTATGGATCAGTGAAGAGTAGTTCAATCTATTACCATTTGAATTGGGATGTGAAGGCCGATCCCAATTTCTACCTGCACGTCATCTGAAATGGTAGACCCTTCTGCATTTGCTGCCAAAGATTCCAATTCTCCCACTCACTGAGCATGCTATGGCCATGCTGCGGTCCATCAGTGACACCAAGGGTGGCCAGCTCCAGTCCTCATGGGCCACCAACAGGTCAGGTTTTAATGATATCCGTGCTTCAGCACAGGTAGCTCCAAACAGGGACTTGGTCATTGCCTGAGCCACTGATTGATCCACCTGTGCTGAAGCAGGGTTATCCCTAAGACCTGGCCTGTTAATGATCCTTGAGGACTGCAGTAGGCCACCCCTGGTCTACAGGTTATCATGGGTTACGAAGTTAAGGTAAGGGGTGTACATAAGTATAATCTCCTCATACAACATATTGGCATACAAAGAGGTTGAGTTTGTATTCCTGTTTATTAATTGTACTTATTTTCAGTGCCAAGTTATGTAAATATGCAGATATTCAAATTCTCCATGTAAAGATCACAGATCCATGTTATATTTTTGTTAGCCGCAGTGAAGAGCGAAGAATGAAGACATATGTTCTGATTCTGGCACTATAATCTATCTGGTGGCTGTGTGAAACCTGTTCAAATAACGTGTAACTTTCCCCTATCATTTGACTTCTAAAGGCGTCGTAAAGTACGGGCATATAAAGTGTTTCCTCCTACCAATTACATCAAGCGTCTGTTTCCCGGTACACATGTAATTCGTGTTCACATGTATAATCGGGGAGGAGGGGGAGTCCTGACTCTCACAAGGTAATAGATGGCTCAGCAATGGCAGCAATTTAAAATGTGATCAGGAACCTGCAGGTGGCAGAAATACTCTGCAAAAAGGGAAATTCTTATCTACCATTAATCTCGATGCTTTATACCTAAAAGGACTGAATAAATACTCTCTGCCTGAGCATATTAAAAAAAAATCTTTAAAAGCAGCTGTTCCACGTACCCTTTTTTTTTCCTTCTAATTATGTAAAAACCAAAATTAACCCATGGCGTTGAATTGTGCTATTTTGTTAGCTTTAGGGACCCGCCTGGGCCTGAAATACCAGTATAGGTGCCGGTGTTTCTGCTCCCCTTAGGGTAATCAAAATGGTTGCCAAATCGCCTGGGTCCGCCGGGCCTATAGGAAGCCTGTGATTGCTGGTGCCATCTTTGAAAATACAAGAATTAAATGGGCAACTGGGAAGCGCAGTCTCCGCTGACCTAAAAATAGCACCGTTCCTTTCCGGGAGACCCCTAATTTGAATTCTGTAAATATAACATCATAAGAAGAAATGTAACAGCAGAAAAGACAAAGAGAATTGTGAATAAAGATATCACCCCAGAGTGTCTGCATGTTATCATAAAGTAATATCCTGATTCATATTTCTGTCTTTTCTGCTGCTGTACATAGTTTGTACTTTTCTCTCCCGTGTACAGATCAGCTGCGGGGTATTACCTAATGTGTCTCTTTATTTGTTTGCTGCTGCTTCAGCGCTCTTTAGCACCACGTACAACACATTACAGTAATGTTGGCTTGGAAGGCACATGTTTGTTTCCTAGTATTCAGGCTTAACGCACAGGGCATTTAAAAGTCGGTACAAATTCTAAGCTAGAGGTATACACAACACAATATAACTACGTGCTGCACACGGCAGGGGTCATTGTTTGCGAGGGGTTAGCATTTGCTACATATTTCTGTGTATTTGTGTGGGCAATATTACTCACTTACACACGTAATACAGTTTTATTTCTCTGTGTGTTATCACAGACCTGCTAAGGAAGGGGTATGAAATGTTTGTTTTGGGGGTAATGGTGTGAAGGTAAGGCATTTGTGCGGGGTAACGGGGAGGTGGAAAGCGGAGATGGTGAGCGTCATAGCGGAGTGGGTGGGAACGCCCATTTTTACACACTAATCGTGCACAGTGGAGGCGGTCAGCGTGCTTATTACCGGGCCATTGGACAGTAAGCAGGGAGGCACGGTGGTGTCTGCACAGTGGAGGTTGTGGGGGGTGTGATGTTGAAGGAGGTAGAGAGACGGTTTGAAAGTGAGGTGTGTGATGATTGAGGAGGTGGAGAGGTAGTAAAGGGCGCAGGTAGACAGGGGGATGGAAAGTGGGTTACTTACCAAGGTCGGTGGGTGAGTCCACAGGAAGAGTGTCTCAGAGGCTATGCTGAGGGCTCACTTTAGGCTTCAGAGTCCCGGGTGACAGTCTCAGGGGGTATGGTGAGTCTGCAGGGGTGAGAGTGTGTCACAGTGGAGTAGGTGTGTCCGTGATGTCGCGTACCTCGTGGCCAATGAAAGGCGGGGGGACGGGTGGACCAACGGACCAATGAGATTCCCCACATCCACTAACAATCTAACACTTTTGAGTTTTATATATATAATATAAATATATAGATAGAATAGATATGTTGTGAAGTTGAGGCTGAGTCCCCGGTAGTTACAGTGGTGCGTGCCGCACAGCCCTCTTTGGAGCAGGCCCCAAAGGCTGTGCGTGTGGGCGCGCAAAGCAGTGACGCATATGCTGGCAGGGAAGTCAAGAATTTTGTTGTGCCGTGATCACGTGTAGCGCGCAGCCAATGGCAGGGCAGATATGCCATGTTCCCCGCCATGGCCCGGCACTCCTCTACAGTCCACTGATCTTGGCTGTAGTCTCTGCACGCGCCGCCAGGCGCGCGTGCAGCCGGGAGGACAGGGGCCGTAGCCTTATGCAGCTTCTTTGTAGATAACCGGTATTTTGAGATTAAAGCGGCTTTGCCGTATTATTGCACCATAGTTTGTCGCCTAGGTTAGGGAGACCTATGATATATCGTGCGTTTTATGCCCTCCAACAAAAGATGTTCTGTGTGACATGAAGGCCTCAGCCAGGGTGGCGCGCTCACGCTGGCCGCGATGAAACACACTGAGCCAATGTGTGGCCAATGTGTGGCCAGTGTGAGCAAGTGCCTGCGCCTGCTCGGCGCTCAGATGCTTGCAGAGCAAGCAAATTTGATTTTGCCGGCCGCATGCGCGTCACGTGAGCAGTACACCCAATGAGGGCGAACCAGCTCCATGACGTCGAATCGCTCGGCCGAGAAGGGCACAGCGCATGAGCACCAGCGCGCCCGCTCCCTATGTACATTTCAAAGGAACTCCCTTCTGATTACTGAACAATACATTGTTTGTTTAACGCTGGTGGGGGCCGCCTTCCTGTGTTGAATGATTATTACCCATTTCAAATTCTATATTTACATCCTGGAAATATTTCCTAAAAACACTTTATGGGAATTATAAATGGCGGCTGCCAATGATGCACGTTATGCAAACCGGAGTTGCTATGGTAACCTCTAATGAAAGTGAATAAAAACAGGTCAAAGCATTCTACAAATGGTTTCTTTTTTAAAAAAAAAAAAAAGGAAAATGATTAACCCTCTAATTACAGCCTATATTACTGCAATAATGTCATTGGAGGTATTGTGGCTTTTTCTCTTGTACAAAAATATGGTGTTTCAATGGGAAAGTGCGATTTTATTTTGTATGATTGGGACTGTGTAGCCTGCGAGACTTACAGAAAGTCGGGGAGATTTCACCTGTTTGCTGTGTTTCATTACAATGCACCATCAGAACGGTAACAGGGAGATTTCACCTGTTTGCTGTGTTTCATTACAATGCACCATCAGAACGGTAACGGAGATTTCACCTGTTTGCTGTGTTTCATTACAATGCACCATCAGAACGGTAACCGGGAGATTGTCCGGAAACGATACTCTAAATATAAGATGTATGCTGTACACTATGCTCTTCACTGACACATTTCCCTCCCAGTGAAGGTGAGGACAGAACCTGCTCACGGACGCGCTGCTTCATGCCATGTGCTGATATTATCTTGCGCATTCATTCTGGCCGCTTATGATACGTTTGCGCTATTTTAATAGTGAGCTTGATGTGACGCCCTTTAGGTCACCGACCTTTAGCTGTTTTGAACTTTAAAAGGCTGAAATCAGCAGAGTTATTACATGGCAAAGCCTCTTCTATTCTCATTTTCACCTCCCCCTGGCTGCAAAAAAAAAAAAAAAGAGTCTAATTCTTAATGTTCTTAGATAAGGTTCTTTGAAGGCTACTAAAGCGAGAAGGGTTTAGCAGCCATCTTCATTCGGGTTTTGGCCTTATATTTTAAGACTAAAATACCGTTTTCTGTTTGTTTTTGTTTTTTAAAGCTGCAGTTAAGTCTCCCGTTTATTTTTATTTTTTACTTCAATAGTTTCATGTGGGCAATCTCTACTTACCTAAAAAAAAACTGCATAGCTGCCGGTCAATTCGTTCTCCGTCTATTGATTGGCAAAGTTTGGCGACATCTTTAAATATGGGGAATGTAAATCGTTGCTCTAGGAACAAGCATGCTTGTTAAAATAGAATACAAGAAAATTGGTCTTTCAAAGTTGTTGTTTTTTTTAAACAGAAAATGCTAAAAGTATTTTTTCTTACTACAGAACTGATTTATTAAAAATAAACACACATGCAGGATATTGCCTGAACTGCAGCTTTAAATCCGTGGCGCAAAGAAAAAATTCTAGAGGTAAAAACACCTCATACTGTACCGTATTGTGAAGAAATGTTGGAGGGAGCAATCCGGCCCTTTCAAATGAAGAAATGATGCATTCTTACATGGAATCTGAGAATACAATATACAGTAGTTCGTTACACAGAAACCTATGTCCAGAAGGAAGATTAATTCAGGGTGAAGGATGTAAAGAGACAAACCTTTCCAGAAGTGTCGTTGGGACATCTTGCTTCCACGTGGGTTATGAGGTGTTGATGTAAAATCTGCGTTTCCTTCCCCTTGGGTGAGATATATTTAGTAAGCGCCAATTCAAGTCAATGGCCGTTAATGCGGGAACGCAGTGCAATCCCCCACGGCGAGTCTTCGTGAATCCTGGTGCACGGGTGTGTCTCTCAAACACAGGACTGATGGGCCTCCACACGGGATCTGTGTCTATCACTCATCACAAATACTCATGACAGATCCTGTTTAACAGGCAAGTCGAGGGAAATAAAACAAACCTGTGCAGGTTTCAGAAGAGAAACTATTCCGCAATATGCGCTGAGCAAAGATGTTCCCTAAACTAGATTCTTAAACCACGGCATAATTATATGTAGTGTGGTGTGCGCCACCATAATGTACCTCTAATGCAATATGAGGGAATGCATTCAACTGAATCCTTAAGGAGGTCATAAGTGTAAAGCGTTAATAAATATTGGTATAATTAATTCTGTATTCGGGGGGTGGTTGTAGGATAATCCCTGGGAAATCGGCATACTAATCGAATACTGTAGAAAGAGACTGAGATGATCGTAGAGAGAATGAATTGTATTACAAGCACCTGACAAAATACAAATACATAGATTCACCTAGTTTTACCTGTTCCTGAAGATAAATAACCTCCGCCCCTTCACTGCAGGAGGCAATTTGAGAAACATGTCAGAACATGAATAATTGTAATAAAGATTGCTGTTGAAACCACTATGTTTCCTTGAAGGAGCAAAAAGGATGAGGAAGGTAATGACTTATATAAACTGTTCCTCAATGTGTCCATGTTTCATACTTCATACTGTCATATGTGCAATGTTTATACAGTACTACAATACGTTTTGTTTTTTTCCCAACAGCTTCAGTAGCTAAAGGGTTTCATTGCTTCCTCACCACAATCATTATCAAAATAACCTAGTGAAGCATCTCCGGGGCTACAGGGAGATCCCTTCTCAGAGTACACAATCTGGCATAAGTCCAGTTTGAGGACCATCAAATCTCACAGCTGTCTGCAGCAGTGTTATGACAAAAGCAACAAGGCACTCCTCGGGGTCAGTTGCCGTTTTGTAATCAAATGCTCGGTGAGAAAAATTTCTGTACACCATCCCGACTCGTGTGTTCTGCTCAAGGATGTCTTCTCTCTACCTCTTTTGTGTCTAAAGTCCTCTCCCACCTTAAACCGTTCTCGCTGACTGCCCCAAACCTCTGGAATGCCCTTCCCCTCAATATCTCACTGGCACCTTCTCTCCAACTTTAGGACCGTTCTTAAAACCCACCTCTTTAACGAAGCATATGGGTAGCTCCGTGGCTGATAGTAGACACCTGATACATAAACCTTGTCCCCTTGCAGACGCACTTACCAGAACGCCCTCCTACTGTCTCTGTACGTGTCTTACTTGCAAATTAGATTGTAAGCTCTTCGGGGCAGGGACTCCTTTTCCTAAATGTTACTTTTATGTCTGAAACGCTTATTCCAATAATGTGGTGTTTGTTATTTATATTATTATGTCACGTATTACTGTTGTGAAGCGCCATGTACATTAATGGTGCTATATAAATAAATATAGATATACATACAAATCCCAACAAAGGTTGTCACGTTCAAATCTGACCATGTAAATTGAGCCTTGGGAGTTGTTTTAGATTGGGGAGGGGGTGGGGGGTGTTCCATCTCACTTCCTTTATCTATAGTCCGTGCCTCATTAGATTAGCCTGATGGCCCTCTAGATTTGAATTTCCATCCATGGGTCCCAGGTCTTATGAATCTTTTCCATTATATGTCTGAGGAAGGCAGAGTGTTTCCATCAGCATTACTTCCCCTATTCTGTTTATGACCATTTGTTTGAAGGGGGGCGATGGGCATAATATGCCAACCTGCCCACACGCCCTCCAACTTTGGTCTGAGGCTTCTGGGAAGATCTGCTTTAATCTTGAGGGCGTTGGATACCACTGATAAATTATTTTATAGATGTTTTCTTTTGTGATTGTGCAGATGGATGTTTTGGTCGTGTTATCCCATATGTCTTCCCAGTCAATTTCAGTTCCCAAGTCGTTGGCCCATCTGACCATATCTATGGGCCGGGATGGTCCCTGCCAACTCGATCCCCAAGTAAATTCCTGTTATCAACCCCTTCTTATCTGCATCTTTGCAGAGAGCTTCGAACATAGTGAGTTCCGGCAACCCAAACGTCTTTAGGGTAGACAGGATAAAGTGTCTTATTTGTATATATTGGAAGGGTGGTAAGTCTGGGACTTGATAAATCTGCTTGAGCTCTTGGAGGCTCAGAAGGTTTCCCTTATGGAAAAAATGTGAGAATAATTTTTTTTAACTGTACCGGTTGACAGCCAATGAATGCAAGGATATCAAACAACTTACTGAGACAATTAATTAAACCTTCTGATAAGAGTGGGAACATCATCATCTGGACAAAACACATTTATACCTAAGAGGCATATAGACAACTTCTGAATTCAACCAACTAGGGAGAAGGAGCGTGTAAGTGTTACACCGGTGCTGCCCGCAGACCAGACCCGTCCCCTGAGCTGAAGGGGGAAGTGGTAATACACGCACCCCCCAGCAAAGGGAGCGTGTCCGGAGTGTGGTATAAACTCTTGCCAGGCCAGGTGTAGTAAGGTAGACAATACTTGCCGGTACCGGTTGTAGAGATAGAGTGAAGAATGCCTTGCCGAGGTCAGGGAGTGGAGAGCGGAGATAGGTCGTAGTCCAAGCCGTGTTCAAGGGGTTACCAGAGTGAGCGTTGTCCAAGGAGTGCCGAGAGCCAGAGGCGGTAGTCGTACAAGCCGCGTCAGAACCTGTGAAAACACTGAGAGAATCCAGAAGTACTTCCATACAGAGACTATGTCGAGCAAAGACTGAGTGCAAAGAGGAGCTAGATAAAGCAGGAAGGTCCAATTAGGAACGGAGGCGGGACAGGAAGAGCTACAGGGAGACACTGCAGATTGGTGCAGGCATAACAGGCCAGGTGAGTCTTGTTGGTAACCTGAGTATGCGTGTGTGGGGGCGGAGCCTGAGGTCCGGGGGACGGGAGGAAGAGTGTGCAGAATGAGTGCGCTCCGTAACGCGTGGACCGAGCCAGTGGATGGTGCAAGTGTGCGCGCGGGAGGGCGTGGGCGCGCCCGCCACCGAGCAGAGGAATTGCCGAGGGGAGCGATACGGCGGCAGGGGCGGGGAGCCGCGGAGACCGGTAAGGCAGGATTGTTTTGTGTGTCCAGGGACTCCCTGAGGGGAGAGAGTGCTCTGTGTGGGGAGCGCGGAGAACGCCGATTCCTGGCAGTAAGTGAGTAGAGACACTGACTCTGTTAAAAACTACATTGAGTGTGAAGCAGGGGAACCTGGTTCAACTACTGGTGTCAGTTCCTTGTGACCTTGGGTCACTTTATCAGACAGCCTCATAATCTCAAGATGCAAAACCTGCGCAATGCTCCACACAGTGGGCCCAATACAAATACCACACAAGAATCTGGAGTACAAAATCAAAGGAAGGTTCACCTGTTCCTCCAGGAATGTCGTGTACCTCATCATGTGCATGAAATGCCCAGGGGGCTGCTACTACATAGGTGAGACGGGACAGGGGCTAAACAAGAGAATGAGTCTGCATCTCCACAGCATCACATGCGGAACAAGAGACAGCCCTGTTGGCGAACATTTCTCTGACTCTGGCCATAGGATGAGTGAGCTGAAGGTGGCCATACTCAAAGGTAATCTTAGAACAGCGAGAGACGGCTGCATGAATACAAATTTATGAAACTGTTCGGGACACTGACCAGTGGCCTAAACCGAGACTGCAGTTTCATGAGCCACTACACAAGAGAACTCTCTTTCCATGAGTGCTAAATCCCATGTTTATCAATACTGCGCTCTATGAATGCACACACACCTATCTCTTACACATACATATGTACAATGTAATTCTATCCCTATATACCAATAGGGACTGCATAGTATTCACACACTTTTATAGTAAGGCAACACCCTCTTACATTTCAACACCCACCAACACCATTGGTATACACTCCCACGCACCTTTTGTAAAGCACTGTGGGCGCTTTATAATTTTATATTTACACACATACACACACTCTTTTACATCACAAATACTCAGGGACCATTTAACACCTAAAGTCATAAATCGCATACAGCACAGGGGGGGGGATAGGTTTCATTCACAGATAACATTCCAGGCTATTTTAAACAAAAACTTTTCTTGTTTTATCCATTGTAACACCGCTGGATAAGAGATCAGTGTATCTCGAGAGCTCGCACAAATAAAAGCATTTTGTTAGTCACAGAACGGTATCGTGTGTGTGTGTGTGTGTGTGTGTGTGTGTGTGTGTGTGTGTGTGTGTGTGTGTGTGTGTGTGTGTGTGTGTGTGTGTGTGTGTGTGTGTGTGTGTGTGTGTGTGTGTGTGTGTGTGTGTGTGTGTGTGTCCGGCCAACTCTCCTTATACTAACCTTTTCCTGGCCATGACCTCACTGTAAGTCCCTATAAAGGTGGGCATGATTCCTGAGCGGATCTGTTATAATGTTCAGTGTGTGAAATGTTACATTGTTCAGCAGGTATGAACAATAAAGTTATAGTGGCCTCTCACTAAAGTAAGGGGAGCAGCCTCTGACAGAAATAGGCTGGCTTACTAGCCACTCCCCAGGGAAGGAGGGGGGGATGAGTCTCCACCGTGAAGGAGACGAGTAAGGAGAAGAGTAAGATAGCTCCAGAGAGAGAGTTCTGTCTGGGATAGTGATCAGAGGAGGATGTTCTTCTGGAAGAGATGCCAGAGTATACAGATACTGCAGGGAGGTCTTCTGCTACAGAAGTGACTGAGGCCTAGTCCAAGAAGGGATAGGGTACAGTGATAAGGATCCAGTGAATGTACTACAAATACTGCCTATAAACCTCAGTCAAAGCAACAACTGGTGTAGTCCTTGAAGCATGGTAATGACTAAAGGAAAGAAGTGTCTATGAGATGCATCCTGAAACCTCAGGATCCTCTAGGACTGGAGGCGCTGACCACTGAGGAAATCACCACGAACCTGTCCTGAAACTCCCCACACCACCGCGGAGATCTCCGGCCTTCTGTTTGCCTCACAGGTATGACCACAGCAGCCACAGAATAAACCGGTAGCAAGACCATGTCCCAGGGGATGGAGGAAAAAGGGCTACATTTGTAGGCGCTGCTGAGATAGGCATCAGCACAGGTTTTTGCAGCAGAGATCAGAGCCATGCTTCTGTTTTATGGACTTGTGGTTTAAAATTGGCAGCTATGCACTGCACTTCTCCGGGTGATGTTGGGGACAGCTTCCTGAGGCGCCACTGGGAAGGGGGTCACCCACAGCCCTTATTCTACCGCAAAGTGTTGGGGCATACCTCGAGGATTCTCCGGGGAACATGGCTACCCATCTACTGCTACAAATTGTTGGGGCATACCCCAATGCTCCAACGGGAACGTGGTCACCCATACTGGACTCTGAGGCTGTTTATTTGAACTGTGCTGTTAGGACAAGGGAGTTCGAGGACTGGGGTCTAGTGAGCTAGGTTTCGCAGCTCTGCATTACCCTCTCTTGAGTAGGCAGGCATCTAAGGAGGGGCGATCGAGTCTTTCTGCTGAAGGAGCTGCCCTATGCCCTGGCGGTCCCCTTGGTGTGGCGCTGCCGCAAAGTGACCTAAGAAGCCGGGAGAGACAGATCCTTGAAGCAACACCAGGGAACCTATTGCTCCCCATCAGCACACGACGAACTAAGGCCTGGGGGTAGTTCCCTGAGCGACACCGGGGAGCCTGCTGCCCATCCAACAAAGAAGATGATGGGGATAGGCCTCTGACGCATCTTCAGGGATCTTCACCGGATCAACGTTCCTGGAGGGATGTCCCAGCTCCGACTTCAGTGACGGGCTGTTTGCGAAGCCCGCGACCGAACTATGGCTTATGTGGCCCATACCACATCTCGGATGATGTGATCATCGAAGAGGACCCTGCGATGGAGACGACTGTCGATGCTGATCCTTCTGTCTCTATGCCTGTTCCTGCTTCCGTGGTGGTGAGTAACCCTTCCGAGGAACTATTTTTGCAGCACTGCCATGTCCGGAAGTAGGAGCGGGACCAACTATGCCGTTCTTTGGAGACCGAGGCATGGGAGACCGTGACCAACGAACCTGGAGAGGTTGTACGCACTCTTGGGTGTGGCATGCTAAAGGCCCTAACCAGCACCGCCTTACCAGTTGCCGGTTCCATTGGAGCTAGTCGCTCCGCTCCAACAGAGACTTTGGTGCCAGGGACTTATTCCGTTCTGCCCCGAGTTCTTGTTTTGTCTGCCCCTGCAGCCATGCCCATAAATGCAGCTTCCGAACCCCGACTTCCCACGCCCAACCGCTACGGAGGCAAACCGCTTGGCTGTTGTGGATTCCTGAAGCAATGTGATATCCAGTTTGATATCGCAGACTATCGCTGCTAGTGGACAATGCCTTGGCCTGGGCTTAACACATCTGGGAGCAAAGGCCGGACCTCATGGGCGACATAGTCCGCTTCATCACAGAGTTCCCCAGAGTATTTGACACAACCGGGGGCGCAAGGTAACAGCTGCTCATTCTCTGTTTCATATATCCCAAGGCAATCGTCCCGTGGCCCGGTAGGCGGTCCAATTTTGGACCATAACGGCTGAGACCGGAGGGAACGATCAGGCATTGGCAGCGGAATTCTGGCAAGGCTTCGCAGAGAATCTAAAAGATGAACTCGCTGCCCAGGATTGCCCCACGGAGGATGAGGAACTCATCGGACTATGCATCCGAGTGGACTTGAGGCATCAGGAGAGAAGAAGCGAGAGAGCTCGACGCAAGCCAGGTATGCACTCTTCCTGCAGCCTCTATGCAGGCTCTCTTAAACCTTAACTTCCGGACCCGGGGAACCCATGCAGCTCACAGGTAACAAATTGTCGTTCGGTGAGAAACAGTGCAGACGTAATGCCGGACTCTGTCTGTATTGCGGTAATGCTGGGCACCAGGCACTCCCATGCCCCCATAAGTCGGGAAACGCCAAAATCCCACTAAGAGCCAGGAGGACCTTACTGGGAACATTTTCTGCTTCTCCACCTCAAATGCCAACCAGGCTCTTGATACCCATCACGCTAACCGGTGACACCTTCAAAGCCACCACTCGGGCCTTTCTGGACTCTGTGTCAGGTGGGACTTTCATTGACAGGGATTTGCGGAGAAAAACAAAATCCCTTTGGTACGCAGAAGTCACCCCATTGGTCTGGTGGCTATTGATGGCTGTCCCTTACTACCCGCTTTTATTTCTCTCCAAACTATTCCTTGTCAATTACAGACAGGGGAGGTCCACACTGAAAAGATTCAATTAGACGTCATTCATAGGCCTACCTAGACGTTATTCTGGGACATCCGTGGCTTCAATGGCAATAGACTGGACAGAGGCGCAACCTTTCCAATTGAGTTCTTACTGCTCCCAGAATTGCTCTGTACTGTCCAAAGCCCTATGCGGGGTTTTGGTACCTGAACAGGTAACTCCTCTTCTACCTAAAATGTATTCTGAATTTCAGGATGTCTTCAACAAGGCTCAATCCGAGGAATTACCACCCCACCTGTCTTTCGATTGCCCCATTGACCTTATACCCGGCTCTCTGCCCCCGCGAGGAAGTTTCTACCTACTATCTCCTCCTGAGATCAAAGCCATGAAGGAGTTTATCCAGGAGAATCTGCAGAGAGGGTTTATTCGGAAGTCCTTGTCCCCAGCATGTGCAGGGTTCTTCTTTGTTAAGAAGAAGGACGGATCCCTCAGACCATGTATTGACTATCGGGAGCGTAACAAAATCACAATAAAAAATGGAATCCTTTACCCCTTATTACCGAAATTTTTGACAGGCTTCAGGGTTCCACCATTTTCACCAAATTTGACTTACGGGAAGCTTAAAACCAGGGGGATGAGTGGAAGCCGCCCTTTAATACTCGGGACGATCATTATGAATATCTCTTCATGCCTTTTGAACTTTGCAATGCTCCCACAGTTTTCCAGGACTTTGTCAATTACATTTTTAGGGACCTTCTCGGCTAATACGTCATTGTATAGCTAGATGACATTCTAATCTTCTCCAAGACCATACATGATCATCCTGGCCATGTCAAACAGGTACTCCAACGTCTCCGGGAGCATCGCCTGTTCATTAAATTGGAAAAGTGTCAGCTCCACCAGACCACAAAGTCCTTTCTAGGCTACATCATCTTTGACATCGGCCTAGCAATGGAACCTGCCTTGGTAAAAGCAGTATTGGATTGACCTCGGCCCAAAACCCTAAAAGCCGCACAGGTTCCTAGGCTTCGCCAACTATTATCATAGGTTCATACAGAACTTCTCCTCAGCAGTGACGCCTATTACGGCATTGACGCAGAAAGGAGCCGATTCGGCGCTGTGGCCTCCTGCTGCCATCCACGCTTTTGAGAAGTTAAAAAATGCCTTCGTCCCAGCTCCGGTGCTCGTACACCCCGATCCAGGATTACCATTTACCCTTGAGGTGGACGCTTCAGATGTAAGGGCTGGAGCAGTGTTGTCCCAGAGGAAATCTCCGCAAGTCAAAATGCCCCCTTGTGCCTTCTTTTCTAAAAAAAATCTCGTCTGCCGACTAGAACTGCAATGTAGGCAACCGTGAACTGTTGGCCATAAAAATGGCTTTGGAAGAATGGAGGCATTTATTCGAAAGTACGTAAAATCCGGTTACTATTCTTACAGAACATAAGAATCTGCTCTACATCCAAGGCACTCGTCGCTTGGGATCACGACAAGCTTGTGGTCCCTTTTCTTCTCTCGCTTTAATTTAATTATTTCTTACATACCTCTCTTACTCTAAAAATGTGAAGGCAGGCGCCCTCTCTCGTCAATTTCTAGTAGAAGACAAGGTCGAAGATCGAGAGGAAACCATACTCCCTCCATCATGTATAATCTCCGCCAATACATTCGACTCGTTGGAAGACATTGCGCAGGGCCAGTCCCGGTTTCCGGAGGGTCTCCAAGTTCCAGAGGGACATCTCTTTACCACACCTGCATATCGTAGAAAGGTACTAGAATGGGGTCACTCTTCTAAAAGTTCCAGGCACCCGGGTACTGTAACGCTTGCGCTCACGACAAACAAGGTGGGACCCCACTACTGAGGTGGGAGAGTATAGAAGATGCCACCCACAGCAGTGGAGGCATGTCTGGAGAGTGGATAGTCAAGGTTTGCCTGGTCAGGGTTGGAGAGAGTAGGCCCATCCGATCTCTCCTACCCTTGACCATGGCAAGTACCCCGACCATTCTGTCTTCTCCTACCTTGACCCGGCTACACGACCTTCACTCTGCACTCTGGACTTGGTTGCTCAGTTACAGGTTGGTGGTTACTAACATCCCCACCTCAGCCTCGCGGTCCTGTTTGGGGTGAGGGCATGTTACAGGAGCCAGGTTGGAAAAATAAAAAAACGTTTTATTGATAGAAAAACATCATCCAAAAGAGGTGTAGGAACCCTCCTATGTGTTTCACGCCTTCACAGTGCTTTATCAAGGAGTCTTTTTATTTTTTCACTATATAATAAATAGAATGCAAGGAAAGAGTAGTGAAGTATATATTGAGCTGATATGTTATATGTTAATTATATGTTATCCTTTAACTAAGTTGTATAGTTTTTTCTTTAATTTATGGCTACATTACATGCAGTCACTTATTATGTTTTTGTCGTTAGCAACTGACAATTGGCTTTGGAAGTTAATTATTTCCATGTTTTTCCTCATTTTTGACATTCATATCAGGAGTTTAGTTAAAGGTAAAAGTAATAACGGATCATGGTCCCGAGTTGAGATGGAGACTTTTTTTGCCTCGGATCGAGAGAGAGAGGTGAAAAGATTTCGGATTCAATATGAAATCTGAGTGCGGATTCTTAAAAATCCACCTGGATTGTATCCAATGGCAAATTTGAATGAATCCACACAAAATTTTTAGTAGCCAATCCGCAAACGGATTTTTGTGGGGGGTGGCGGGGGTCGGATTTAGACAAAACAATCCATGGGATTCCGTGGACCGGATTTAGACTGATTCCCCCGTCCTGAGAGAGATCCTGGTGGAACGTGTACAATTTATAACAATTAACTGAGTACGAACCAAGTGCCTACATATGTTGACATAGAGATGTATATTTTGAGATATATGTAATCAGATCACAAACAACCGTGTCAGTCGGGATAAAATAATAGAATAAATATTTATTGGATCACGCACTCGATTGGTGCTCACGATCCAGCAATACGCCCACCAATACGATTTGGCCATCTCAGTTGTAATTAACATCATTATCCTGTTAACTTCCCACCTATGGGAGTAAATCTAAGAGTATATATGCTCCTTACCTATCATTCAATGACACTCCTGATGAAACCGAGAAGGTGAAACGCGTAGAGTGACGTTGTTGAACCAACCGGAACCTCTAGAAGCGGATGTCGTCACTTCCGGTTTTTGGTGAGACGCATCCGTGACACGCACGCCAGCACAGAGGAACAGCTGAGATACCACTCATCCGGTTGCAGAGATCCACTGCGTGAGATCTAAATGCTTGTTTAAACCTTGTACCATGTGAGTTTATTGGATTTTTTCTACTTTTATAAATTACCTTGTACAGTCTGCACTATGTCCAGTTTTATTGTATACTAGAGGCTCATTGGAGTGACTTACCTGTCTGAGGACAGAGTGCTTATCAGACCGACACCATCTGCAGCACACCATCTAAAGATACCTTTACGTGTCCCTGTTCATCTCACGTTTGTGAGTATTCAGATCACAGACTTTGCTAATATAGTACCCACGATTTTTCACTATATTGCACCATCAGAATATGTCTTTGTTTTCACATGTTTGCGCTTCCTGATAATCCATACCTTCCACAGGATAAAATAATATAATAAATATTAATTGTCATGATAAGTTTTATTTATGGTTTTTAAAACTATAGTTATCTCTAGGTGGGAAATATGGAAGTGTTTACCTCACTTACACATGAATTGTGCATATTTTAACAACTATACCAACTGTGATATCTTACAACCTTGCTACAAATTTGAAATATCTGAAATGCATATTAAGTAACAAAAGCCAAGTACTGTGCCCTTCCACTGCTGACGGAAAATTTAGCATAAACTATTCTGCCCATATATGCTACAAGAGCATTGCTTTGTTGCTAAGTAACAAACCTTATTTTCAGCTTCACAAATGTCCTGTTTTTTCAATGTATGTGATGTTTTGACACTTACACATTACACGGAAGTAATCCGTTACATAGAATGTCAAATAACTAGTGATTCTTTCAAATAAAATATTTTAAAATTGAAGCAACAATAACATATAAACTGTATTTTCACATATTTGGAACCAGGGTGGTACACTGAGAGAGACGCGAAACCTGGGCCACTTTCAGCTTCGGGGACCCCCTCGGTTCCCCAGATAATTTCCTGCAAAGTTGTCTATTTCACTCCGGTTTCACTGACCAATACGACCAACTAGTGACGTTTACACAGAGGAGCCCCCCTGGGAACAGCCCCCCGGGAACAGCCCCCCGGGAACAGCCCCCCGGGAACAGCTCCCCGGGAATAGCCCTCCGGGAACAGCCCCCTGGGAACAGCCCCCGGGAACAGCCCCCTGGGAACAGACCCCCAGGAACAGCCCTCCGGGAACAGCCCCCTGGGAACAGCCCTCCGGGAACAGCCCCCTGGGAACAGCCCCCCGGGAACAGCCCGTACCCTCTAATTACCTCAGGAAGGGACCCACAGCGACCTCTCTGGTTCCAAATATGTAAAAAGCTCAATTCCAGTCGGGATTGCTGCTTTAAGTTTAGCTTTTGGTAAAGGAGATTAGTGTCGCTACTACACTAAGACGAGACCGCCCACCCAAGTGCTTAATACATCATAAATAAAATAACAAAGGCGCAAAGGGAGAGAATCAATACAAAATGCGAGAATGTGACCAAAGGTGATCAAATAGTCCCCGCAGTATGCACTCATTGTGAGTATAAACGGGATGATGGATAGGATTGGGATGTAAATACCCCTAAACAGGGCCGCCAACAGAAATCATGGGGCCCGGGACAAATGAAAGGAGCAGGGCCCCCCCAAACCCATAGTGCCCCCCCCCCAAACCCATAGTGCCCCCCCTGAACCCATAGCGTGCCCCCCCCAAACCCATAACGCCCCCCCCGAACCCATAGCGCCCCCCCCGAACCCATAGCGCCCCGCCCCCCCAAAACCATAGCACACCTACCACGAAAAAATATTTTTTAGAGCGCAACTTTTACTTAACTGTTTTCTTATTGTGACACAGGAAAAAACATTACAATGCAACCTGTTTATTTTTATATTTTCAACAAAAGATAGGTGACTGCCTGTCTGTGTGGGTGAGTGACTGGTTGAGTGAGTGAGTGGGTGAGTGGGTGCGAGAGTGAGTGAGTGGTTGCGAGAGTGAGTGACTGGGTGGGTGAGAGAGTGAGTGACTGGGTGGGTGAGAGAGTGAGTGACTGGGTGGGTGAGAGAGTGAGTGACTGGGTGGGTGAGAGTAAGTGACTGGGTTGTTGACTGAGTGACTGGGTGGGTGGGTGACCGGGTGGGTGACTGAGTGACTGGGTGGGTGGGTGACTGAGTGAGCAACTGGGTGAGTGGGTGACTGAGTGAGTGACTGAGTGAGTGACTGGGTGGGTGAGTGACTGGGTGGGTGGGTGACTGGGTGGGTGGGTGACTGGGTGGGTGACTGGGTGGGTGACTGAGTGACTGGGGGGGTGAGTGGGTGGGAGAGTGAGTGGGTTAGTGGCTGGGTGACACAGTGACTGGGTGGTGGGTGACAGTGACTGGGTGGTGGGTGACAGTGACTGGGTTGAGTGACTGGGTGGGGTGGGTTGAGTGGGTGACTTACCCTGACCGGGTGGGTGCTGCTTCCTGCTTCCTTGCCGCTTCCCCCTTGCCCCCGATGTCCCCTGGCAGCTGCCAGGGGCGGGATGTGGGCTCGGGGAATGCACAGGAGGGGGGCGCATGGGATGTGGGCTCGGGGGGCGCACGGGAGGTGGGCAGCTGGGGGGGGAGATGCCGGGCGGCTGCTGCATCCTCTGTGGCTGCTGCTGGGTTGGTGCGCGGGAAGCTCTGGGGGCGGGGCGCGAGGCTGGCAGGCGGCTGCTGCATGGGGCAGGAGGCACACGCGGGGGGTGCAGGGTTGGCGCTTCCCCGCCCTCCGTCCCACGTGGGGATCGAGTAAGCGAGGGGAGGGGAGCGGGCTGGGCCCATATGTAGCAGACAGGACACCCTGCGGGACCTCGGCTCTGCGCATGCGCAATCGCCGCATTTAAAAATTTTTTTTTAAATATAACTGCCAGGGCCCCTGATCATGGGGCCCGGGACGCCCGTGCCCTTTGTCCCCCCCTGTTGGCGGCCCTGCCCCTAAGGATCAGATTGTGTAGTTGGTGACCCACCCAATCAGAGCTGAGGGAAGCGTATCAAATACTCCATATAGCTAATAAAAGAATAATATCTAATAATAACAACATCGACAATGATAGTGACGATGATAGTGACGATGATAGTGACGATGATAGTGACGATGATAGTGACGATTATAGTGAAATATATACAGTATATACAGTAAGGGAGATTACTCTGACACTGGGAATTCTGCACTCGGGATTGCATCTTTACGTTGTTCACTGAAGCAAAGTCAATAGGTAACTCACCGCTAGTGCAGGAGTGGCCATCTCCAGTCTCAGGGGTCACCTACGTAGACTGATGGCGGCTGTGAGAATCTCCGGTAGGCTGTTCCAGTTTTGGGGTGCACGGTAAGAGAAGGAGGAGCGGCCGGATACTTTGCTGAACCTTGGGACGGTGAACAATTTTTTGGAGTCAGATCTCATATGAAAATTGCTGTGTGTGGTTAGGGTTGCCAGGTGGCGTCTCCAAAAATACTGGACACAATGGTGAAAGGTGCAAAATTTATGAGACACACACACCCCTCTCCGCTCCATGCTGTTTCCTCCTCTCCTTGGCCCCACCCTGAGGCTCCTGAAAGCAGCAGCCAATCATGCCCAGCCCCCTAGTAACCACCCTGCTTTCTCCCTCCTCGGGGAAATTCCACGGCCCCCAAAGTCGGTAAGGTCACTATGTCCAGAGAGGTAATACCGGTATACACGTACACGCCCAGAGAGGTAATACCGGTATACACATACACGCCCAGAGAGGTAATACCGGTATACACATACACGCCCAGAGAGGTAATACCGGTATACACATACACGCCCATAGAGGTAATACCGGTATACACATACACGCCCAGAGAGGTAATACCGGTATACACATACACGCCCAGAGAGGTAATACCGGTATACACATACACGCCCAGAGAGGTAATACCGGTATACACATACACGCCCAGAGAGGTAATACCGGTATACACATACGCGCCCAGAGAGGTAATACCGGTATATACATACACACCCAGAGAGGTAATACCGGTATACACATACACGCCCAGAGAGGTAATACCGGTATACACATACACGCCCAGAGAGGTAATACCGGTATACACATACACGCCCAGAGAGGTAATACCGGTATACACATACACGCCCAGAGAGGTAATACCGGTATACACATACACGCCCAGAGAGGTAATACCGGTATACACGTACACGCCCAGAGAGGTAATACCGGTATACACGTACACGCCCAGAGAGGTAATACCGGTATACACGTACACGTCCAGAGAGGTAATACCGGTATACACATACACGCCCAGAGAGGTAATACCAGTATACACATACACGCCCAGAGAGGTAATACCGGTATACACATACACGTCCAGAGAGGTAATACCGTATATACATACACGCCCAGAGAGGTAATACCGGTATACACATACACACCCAGAGAGGTAATACCGGTATACACATACATACCCAGAGAGGTAATACCGGTATACACGTACACGCCCAGAGAGGTAATACCGGTATACACATACACGCCCAGAGAGGTAATACCGGTATACACATACACGTCCAGAGAGGTAATACCGGTATACACATACACGCCCAGAGAGGTAATACCGGTATACATATACACGCCCAGAGAGGTAATACCGGTAGACACATACACGCCCAGAGAGGTAATACCGGTATACACATACACGCCCAGAGAGGTAATACTGATATACACATACATGTCCAGTATTACCACTCATTTTTTTTTACTGGACAGTGTCCAAATACAGGACAGTCCGGTTCAATACTGGACACCTGGCCGCCCTACGTGTGGTAGGGTTGAGGAGCTTGTTCAGGTAGGCGGGTAGCTTGCCCAGAAAGGCAACGACTGAGCCACGGATTGAGCTACCTGTGCTGAAGCAGGGGTATCTGTTAAACCTGACCTGTTGGTGGCCCTTGAGGACTGGATTGTCCACCCCTGTATTACTATACTCTTTACACAGTACATAAATTGGGAGCTTTTCGAGGTACAAAGGTACAGATGAAGTGTGCTCAACAATTTGATGCGACAATTATTTCTTAAAGAAAGTGTTTACGTAGACATAATAAAGGCAGGAAATGAGATCTTGCAATTATATTGGGGAGAGCAGAGTACTTTTCTGATATATGTAATCAACCAGTCTCCAAATAAGTTATAGTGAGTAAAAAAGTAACACAACTGTTCCCCGTTCACTGTCCAGGAAATAGAAATTCCACATGTAAGCTCGTGTGCATGTGTCACACAGGCCTGCTGCCTGCCTTTCATGTATACAGTATTTATATGATTTCATGTATTCAATCAGAAGACAGCATTATTAATACACAGTCTATTAAGTTATGGATTGATCTAGCATTGAAACTGTATATTTCGAGGCTTATTACTTTTAGTTCACATGTGGGGTTGGAAAAATTGGGAAATTAAATCATAGTCCTGAATTTTAACCACTGGGCCGATGTTTTGAAAATTGAAATGTAAACATTTTGTGGAAGAAAAAGATGAAAATTGTATTTTTCACAAATTGGTCCTCTTTGTTCGTCTTTACTTACAAATGCTGAAATCGATGGAATCTTCCAGAAACGCCGTACAAAGAGTTTTGTATGAATTAATCATTGTATTTATATAGCGCCAACAGGGAACAGAGCGCTTTACTAAGTAGTAATACAGGGGAAATAAAGCACAAACAATGCAATGAATATTGAGTGTAAGGTAGTTGCATTGGGAGAGATGAGTGAAAGAGGTTTAAAACGCGAGAGGACTTTAGGGGTAGAGGTGCAAATATGAGACATCCTTGAGTTGGGGTGTAACATTATCCTAATGTTATTTAAATATAGATCTTTTTTTTTTTTCAATCAGGCACAATGGATCTCTGTATATGTCTGATGCAGAGAATTTAATTAATTGTTTCCTCTGTATATCCCAGCTAATATGATTATATGCAGAGTATTGAATTAACTACTCCCTATATGTATCCTAGCCTGTATGGTCATTTACCCCGGCCGCCCATATGGATGGCTCATGTATTTTGTACTTGTTTTAACTTGTCTAATATGTTTTTAACCTTATTAAATATGCATCACAATTATTTAGAATTAAGATTTGTAACTGTCTAGTTCAGGTATTGGATCACGCACTCGATTGGTGCTCACGCTCCAGCAATACGCCCACCAATACGATTTGGCCATCTCAGTTGTAATTAACATCATTATCCTGTTAACTTCCCACCTATGGGAGTAAATCTAAGAGTATATATGCTCCTTACCTATCATTCAATGACACTCCTGATGAAACCGAGAAGGTGAAACGCGTAGAGTGACGTTGTTGAACCAACCGGAACCTCTAGAAGCGGATGTCGTCACTTCCGGTTTTCGGTGAGACGCATTCGTGACACGCACGCCAGCACAGAGGAACAGCTGAGATACCACTCATCCGGTTGCAGAGATCCACTGCGTGAGATCTAAATGCTTGTTTAAACCTTGTACCATGTGAGTTTATTGGATTTTTTCTACTTTTATAAATTACCTTGTACAGTCTGCACTATGTCCAGTTTTATCTTATACTAAAGGCTCATTGGAGTGACTTACCTGTCTGAGGACAGTGTGCTTATCAGACCGATATCGTTTGCGGCACACCACCTAAAGATACCCTTACGTGTCCTTATTCATCTCACGTTTGTGAGTATTCAGATCACAGACTTTGTTAATACACTACCCACGATATTTTTTACAATACTGCACTATCAGATTATGTTTTTGTTTTCACATGTTTGCGCTTCCTGATGATCCATACCTTCCACAATGCCATAGGCTTCAACTGTACCAATGTATCATGCACAGTTCCTGTTTTTGTGTCCTGTACCTATTTGAATACCAGATGTATCTATTGTACTTATTTGTGCCAGTGTGGGAAAGCCGGGGCGAGCTTCAGTTTGCGGCACACATTGGATGTACGGTAGCTCACAACCTTTAGCTAATTGAAGCAGCTGGAAGCTTCTGACATAATACACGTAACATGAAAAGCAGATCGGATAAATGTTTTTAGCAGAGGGATTTTATCGCCGCTGCTATTACGCGTATATACAAATAAATGTAATACAAACATTAAAAGTTAAAAGTACGTCCACGTGGGGATTTCCCTTTTTATTCTGCACTGACGGAGGAACGAAGTGTAACCATAATATACAGTCACTTCACTGGTTACAATTGACATTATACAGAGTAATTAGAAAGATGCAGCAATACACAGTGTGGTATTTCGCAGCTGGAGGGAAAGATACGCATGCCATGTTGTACACATCACACAGCCTTCACTCCACGATAGCAAAAGGTAGAAACAGGCAGAGGAGCCCTCAAGTATAATACCATTTATAGGGCTCCCCTAAAATCTAGCACCACACCCAGGCTTGAATTCATGATCCCATCCGGCCGCACAGGGGTTAAAGTCAGAGGGGCTAGGAACACAATTCTTTGCAGGTTCCCTGACAGTATGTGTGGCCCCTCTCCCCCCTCCCCCCTCTCTCCCCCCTCCCCCCTCTCTCCCCTCCCCCCTCTCTCCCCTCTCCCCCCTCCCCCCTCTCTCCCCTCTCCCCCCTCTCTCCCCTCTCCCCCCTCTCTCCCCTCTCCCCCCTCTCCTCTCACTGCAGATCTTTTAGGTGATTCTTCATAGGAATATTTCAGCACTAATTAGATCACTAACAGCCCCTCCTCCAATCCCCTGTCAGGTGGCTGCTGCTCATATCAGGACTGAGCAGCTTTTATTTGGGAAGTTTCTCAGTGTACATCTTACATGTTCAACCATAATTCACCACCTCCTATTGCTAGTGTTACTATATTTACCCATCTTACTGTCTGTCTCTCTCTGTGTGTGTGTCTCTCTCTATATCTGTGTGTCTGTCTCTCTGTATATCTGTGTGTCTGTCTCTGTATATCTGTGTGTCTGTCTCTCTGTATATCTCTGTGTCTTTCTCTCTGTATATCTGTGTGTGTCTGTCTGTCTGTCTGTCTCTGTGTGTGTGTGTGTGTGTGTGTCTGTCTCTCTGTGTCTCTGTATATCTGTGTGTGTCTCTGTCTGTGTGTCTGTCTCTGTATATCTGTGTGTGTCTGTGTGTCTGTCTCTGTATATCTGTGTGTGTCTCTGTCTGTGTGACTATCACTGTATATCTGTGTGTGTGTCTGTCTCTCTGTATATCTGTGTGTGTCTGTTTGTGTATATCTGTGTGTGTGTCTGTCTCTGTATATCTGTGTGTGTCTGTCAGTCATCAGGGAAATTCAACCTGGCCATAAAAACACTGAAGGAGAAGGCCCGCAGAGCATTTTATGCAATAAGGAAACAGATGTACCACCTCAAACCACCAATAAGAATCTGGATGAAAATATTCAACAGGTTCATCACACCCATCCTTCTGTATGGCAGCGAGGTGTGGGGCCCTGTAACATACCCAGACCCCACACACCCATCCTTCTGTATGGCAGCGAGGTGTGGGGCCCTGTAACATACCCAGACCCCACACACCCATCCTTCTGTATGGCAGCGAGGTGTGGGGCCCTGTAACATACCCAGACCCCACACACCCATCCTTCTGTATGGCAGCGAGGTGTGGGGCCCTGTAACATACCCAGACCCCACACACCCATCCTTCTGTATGGCAGCGAGGTGTGGGGCCCTGTAACATACCCAGACCCCACACACCCATCCTTCTGTATGGCAGCGAGGTGTGGGGCCCTGTAACATACCCAGACCCCACACACCCATCCTTCTGTATGGCAGCGAGGTGTGGGGCCCTGTAACATACCCAGACTCCACACACCCATCCTTCTGTATGGCAGCGAGGTGTGGGGCCCTGTAACATACCCAGACTCCACAAAATGGGATACCAGCCCAACCGAAATACTGCATCTGGAATTCTGCAAACACCTTCTCCAAGTACACAGCAGTACATCAACAATGCATGTCGGGCTGAGCTGGGCCGCTTTCCTCTACTGCTCACGGTACAGAAGAGAGCACTGACATTCTGGGCTCACCTAAACAAGAGCCAACCACAGTCTTACTGCTACAGAGCAATGCAAAGCCAGGACCTCCTCACTAAACCCTGTGCCATCAAACAACTTGTCCTCTCACTCCAAGGACAAAACCCCACACAGATCAACAACCTGCCGAAAAAACAAATCAACTCTATCTCCAACGAAATGAAGAAGCAGTATGTGACAATGTGGGAAAATGATATACAGCGCTCAAAGAAGCTGGAAATCTACCACAGCCTACAGAGAGAATACACTCTGGCACCCTGCCTACTGAAGGTAAAAGACCCAAAACAGAGACAGACCCTGGGCCAGTACAGAATAAGTGCCCACAGCCTAGAAATAGAAACAGGCAGACACAGACAGAACTGGAAGCCCCGGGAGATGAAACTGTGCCAAAGATGTGAGCTAGGAGAGGTAGAAGATGAAACGCACTTCCTGTTGCGTTGCACACAATACTCTGAAGTGAGGAGTGCCCACCTAGAGAAACTAACTGCTGTTATCCAGAACTTTAATAATATAGAAGAGAACCAAAAAATAGCGATCCTCTTGGGAGAAGATGAAACCCCTGCAGAACTGGCTGCACACTATATCAGTACCTGCCACAAGCTGAGAGACGTCCACTAACCCCCACATCCCTGTGTGAAACTGTTACCCATATACCGTGCAATCATTATACCCTACCCCCAAGTATTCGTGTAATTATTGTCCCCCACCCCCTATTATTCACGCTTTGGCAATACTGAAATGTTCTTTCGTCATGCCAATAAAGCTGATTTGCTTTGATTTGTGTGTCTGTCTTTGCATCTGTGTGTGTCTGTTTCTGTATATCTGTGTGTCTGTCAGTGTGTGTCTGTCTCTCTCTGTATATCTGTGTCTGTCTCTCTCTGTGTGTATGTGTGTCTGTCTCTCTGTATATCTGTGTGTGTCTGTCTCTCTGTATATCTGTGTGTCTGACTCTGTATATCTGTGTGTCTCTGTGTGTCTGTCTCTCTATATATCTGTGTGTGTCTGTCTGTCTCTGTGTGTGTGTGTGCGTTTGTGTCTGTCTGTCTGTGTCTCTGTATATCTGTCTGTGTGTCTGCCTCTGTATATCTGTGTGTCTCTGTATATCTGTGTGTGTGTGTGTCTCTGTCTGTGTGACTGTCACTGTATATCTGTGTGTGTGTGTGTGTGTGTGTGTGTGTGTGTGTCTGCCTCTCTGTATATCTGTGTGTCTGTCTGTTTCTGTCTGTCTGTCTCTCTGTATATCTGTGTGTGTCTGTCTGTCTGTCTCTCTGTATATCTGTGTGTGTCTGTATATCTGTCTGTGTATATCTGTGTGTCTGTCTCTGTGTGTTTGTCTCTCTGTATATCTGTGTCTGTCTCTCTCTGTGTGTGTATGTCTCTGTATATCTGTGTGTGTCTGTCTCTGTATATCTGTGTGTCTGTCTCACTGTATATCTGTGTGTCTGTCTCTCTGAATATCTGTGTGTCTCTGTATATCTGTGTGTGTCTGTCTGTCTGTCTCTCTGTATATCTGTCTGTGTATCTGTGTGCTGTCTCTCTGTATATCTGTGTGTCTGTCTCTCTGTATATCTGTGTGTCTGTCAGTGTGTGTCTCTGTGTGTCTGTCTCTGTATATCTGTGTGTGTCTGTTTCTGTATATTTGTGTGTGTCTGTCTCTGTATATCTGTGTGTGTCTGTCTCTGTATATCAGTGTGTGTCTCTGTGTGTCTGTCTCTCTGTATATATGTGTCTGTCTCTGTATATCTGTGTGTGTCTGTCTCTGTATATCAGTGTGTGTCTGTCTCTCTGTATATCTGTCTGTGTATCTGTGTGCTGTCTCTCTGTATATCTGTGTGTCTGTCTCTCTGTATATCTGTGTGTCTGTCAGTGTGTGTCTGTCTCTGTATATCTGTGTGTGTCTGTCTCTGTATATCTGTGTGTGTCTGTCTCTGTATATCAGTGTGTGTCTCTGTGTGTCTGTCTCTCTGTATATCTGTGTGTCTGTCAGTGTGTGTCTCTGTGTGTCTGTCTCTGTATATCTGTGTGTGTCTGTCTCTGTATATCTGTGTGTGTCTGTCTCTGTATATCTGTGTGTGTCTCTGTTTGTCTGTCTCTGTATATCTGTGTGTGTCTGTCTCTGTATATCTGTGTGTGTCTGTCTCTGTATATCTGTGTGTGTCTGTCTCTGTATATCAGCATGTGTCTCTGTGTGTCTGTCTCTCTGTATATCTTTGTCTGTCTCTCTGTATATCTGTGTGTCTGTCAGTGTGTGTCTGTCTCTGTATATCTGTGTCTGTGTGTGTCTGTATTAGTGAGCTGAGGAATTGCAAGAGGAATTCAGTGGGAAAGAGACAGAACACCCTCTCTGCTGTTTTTAACACTTAATGTTCGGACTCTGCCGGCTAATAAGAAGTATTCCCCCCAAATGGGAAATAAAAAACTTTACATTATTCATGCGCTTGTTGAATAGGGTTCTTGTTTCCTGTCCTTTCCCCTATGGCTCTTGCTGCCTGTCCTTTCCCCTATGGCTATTGTTGCCTGTCCTTTCCCCTATGGCTCTTGTTTCCTGTCCTTTCCCCTATGGCTCTTGCTGCCTGTCCTTTCCCCTATGGCTCTTGCTGCCTGTCCTTTCCCCTATGGCTCTTGTTTCCTGTCCTTTCCCCTATGGCTCTTGTTGCCTGTCCTTTCCCCTATGGCTCTTGTTGCCTGTCCTTTCCCCTATGGCTCTTGTTTCCTGTCCTTTCCCCTAAGGCTCTTGCTGCCTGTCCTTTCCCCTATGGCTCTTGCTGCCTGTCCTTTCCCCTATGGCTCTTGCTGCCTGTCCTTTCCCCTATGGCTCTTGTTTCCTGTCCTTTCCCCTATGGCTCTTGCTGCCTGTCCTTTCCCCTATGGCTCTTGCTGCCTGTCCTTTCCCCTATGGCTCTTGTTTCCTGTCCTTTCCCCTATGGCTCTTGTTGCCTGTCCTTTCCCCTATGGCTCTTGTTACCTGTCCTTTCCCCTATGGCTCTTGTTTCCTGTCCTTTCCCCTATGGCTCTTGCTGCCTGTCCTTTCCCCTATGGCTCTTGCTGCCTGTCCTTTCCCCTATGGCTCTTGTTTCCTGTCCTTTCCCCTATGGCTCTTGTTGCCTGTCCTTTCCCCTATGGCTCTTGTTTCCTGTCCTTTCCCCTATGGCTCTTGCTGCCTGTCCTTTCCCCTATGGCTCTTGCTGCCTGTCCTTTCCCTTATGGCTCTTGTTGCCTGTCCTTTTCCCTATGGCTCTTGCTGCCAGTCCTTTCCCCTATGGCTCTTGCTGCCAGTCCTTTCCCCTATGGCTCTTGTTACCTGTCCTTTCCCCTATGGCTCTTGTTTCCTGTCCTTTCCCCTATGGCTCTTGCTGCCTGTCCTTTCCCCTATGGCTCTTGTTTCCTGTCCTTTCCCCTATGGCTCTTGCTGCCTGTCCTTTCCCCTATGGCTCTTGCTGCCTGTCCTTTCCCCTATGGCTCTTGTTGCCTGTCCTTTCCCCTATGGCTCTTGCTGCCAGTCCTTTCCCCTATGGCTCTTGCTGCCTGTCCTTTTCCCTATGGCTCTTGCTGCCTGTCCTTTCCCCTATGGCTTGAGACACCCAAAGACTACATCTCCCAGCATGCTCGCTGCCTGACAGCGCCTCTCTGATTGGCCGGTTTGGTGCTTCTCTTTGGGAGCCTGCATGTGTGTGCTGTGCAGGGAGGAAGCCTGGCACCCTGACTGCTGACTATGAGAAGGGGTAAGTGGGCTGGCATTGTCACACAGCATGGCTGCTAATGTGGGGGCAGAAAACAGTGTGTGTTACTTTGTCTCACTGCATTCCTCCCCAATGCAGCCTCACATCACTAGTGTGCCCCCCTGTCCCTGCACACTCAGCTGCATTGCACAAGGAACTTACACACTTCTATGGATCCTGAGGATGAACCAAAGGGCTGTGATCTGTTCTATGGAGGAGATGGTTTCTGCAGCCAGCTGTGCACATGCCAATAATGCAATGCACTTTATTTCCTTGGGCTCCCACAGAGCAGTCAGATCTGGGTGCTGAGATCTGGGTGCTGAGATCTGGGTGCTGAGATCTGGGTGCTGAGATCTGGGTGCTGCTGTGTATGTGCTGCTGTGTATGTGCCACTGTAAAGTTTCCTGCTCCTGTTTGCAAAGCTGTGGGTGCAATTCCTATGCACATCTCCTCATTGCTTCCCCCTCCTCCAAATAGTTGGGGACCCTTTCCTAGCAGCAATCTGTGGGATCCTCGCTAATGGCACTTAGTAAAGAAATAGAAGCGTTTTAACCCCTCCATTGCCAGGTGGGCCTGGACAACAATGCAGATAACAGAAAGCAAAGAGATTCTTTGTGTTGTGATCTTCCTGTACATTAGATATTTCTATCTCCCATTATTTTCTGGTTCTGGTAGTAATTCACTTGGCCCTGCCCAGTGTTGCTTTAGTCTACCGCAAATAAAATATTACAGTAATTCTATAGGAAAGGCTCAGAAATTGAGGTCCATGATGTAGCAGATATATTATTTCTACACTATGTGCAAAACATTTAATTCTTCTTCCTGAAGAGCCACTTAATTGTTCACTTCTATGATATTTTTCCATTTTTATTATAAGATGCAAAGTACTTGGTAGATAATAATAGTTTTGTTATTGCTGCAGTATTGTAAGGTTGGTTAGACCTGAGCTACAAGCAAAAGGCGCATACATTGTGTAATATGGCATATTTGTTATCGTGATGTTCGGGAATTAGGATTTCAAGCATAAGTCTCTTAAAATATTAAACATTGGAAATGGTAGTGAAGATGTTACATTGCTAAACGCTTTCACCTTATTCCTGATCGCATGTATGTCGCCAAATAGAACCTGCACTTTTAAACATTTCCAAACAAATATTGACTTATTTTTTTTAATATTCTTGGAGCGCTGTGTCTCCTGGTGCATAATTACATATATCGCACGCCGGGAGACCCCCTGCTTCTGAAGATATGTAAAAATAAAAATGAAAACTCCATATTTTCAGGGCAAAATGGCTGCCGGCAACTTCCTTTTTAAAAGAAGTGCCATGATGCGCAAATTGCCAAGAAGAGTATATGGAAAGACCAAACTAAAATGGAAGCAAACGTGGGCATCTGAAAACCCTATTAGCAAGAAATGCGCACACAAAAGATGTCCGAAAAATGGGACATTGGGGCAAATGTACAGAAAATTCCGCATACGTCAACACAATTGTGTAACAATGCAGCATAATAATCAGAAGACACAAAATACTCGGGAGATTAAAACATATTAGGGGCTGACATATAAGATCAGAAAGATTCAACATTTTGGACCTAAGGCCGACTGCCAGGAGGGTGTGTATTTTGTATTAAAATACTGGATTTTGTACATTCACACTGTACACTGACACACTTTCTGTTTATAACAGGCATCTTCTTGGGCAGCAATTCCTTTCTGTAGGGTTTTCAGGTACCTTGTTATGTATTGTGCCGAGCACCTTCTTTACCCCTGAACGTGACAATAAACCCCGGTGCGACCTGTCAGTTCAGTATTTGTTCCAGACGGGTTATTTCACCCGAAATTGCCTGTTACCTGAATTTATTCACTTGCTGGAAAGAAAGATGACAGGAGCCATAATTATTTGCAACCCAAGGGGTGTTTTTTGTTGTGGGTTTCTCATGAAGCGAGTTTTATAACTTTCCCTGGTTTATGACCTAAACTACTTTCATTTTCCTTTGCCCGGGGTTAATCTGGAGATAGATACCGGAGTTTTTTCAGAGGTAATTGCAGACGAATTAAGGCAGCTGCACTATTTGTATTGTCATAAAATCCAAAACATTTCTGTACTTTAAAAAGATCAGGAGTTCTCCCGTAGTTTTATATTTTAAAGAAAATATGTTTTGAAAATCAGCGGAGAAGGAGCAGCTCAGTGAGTAAAGACACTGACTGGCACTGAGTGTGAAGCAGGGGAACCTGGGAGAAGGAGCGGCTCAGTGAGTAAAGACACTGACTGGCACTGAGTGTGAAGCAGGGGAGCCTGGGAGAAGGAGCGGCTCAGTGAGTAAAGACACTGACTGGCACTGAGTGTGAAGCAGGGGAACCTGGGAGAAGGAGCGGCTCAGTGAGTAAAGACACTGACTGGCACTGAGTGTGAAGCAGGGGAACCTGGGAGAAGGAGCGACTCGGTGAGTAAAGACACTGACTGGCACTGAGTGTGAAGCAGGGGAACCTGGGAGAAGGAGCGACTCAGTGAGTAAAGACACTGACTGGCACTGAGTGTGAAGCAGGGGAACCTGGGCGAAGGAGCAGCTCAGTGAGTAAAGACACTGACTGGCACTGAGTGTGAGGCAGGGGAACCTGGGAGAAGGAGCGGCTCAGTGAGTAAAGACACTGACTGGCACTGAGTGTGAAGCAGGGGAACCTGGGAGAAGGAGCGGCTCAGTGAGTACAGACACTGCCTGGCACTGAGTGTGAAGCAGGGGAACCTGGGAGAAGGAGCGGCTCAGTGAGTAAAGACACTGCCTGGCACTGAGTGTGAAGCAGGGGAACCTGGGAGAAGGAGCGACTCAGTGAGTAAAGACACTGACTGGCACTGAGTGTGAAGCAGGGGAACCTGGGAGAAGGAGCGGCTCCGTGAGTAAAGACACTGACTGGCACTGAGTGTGAAGCAGGGGAACCTGGGAGAAGGAGCGACTCAGTGAGTAAAGACACTGACTGGCACTGAGTGTGAAGCAGGGGAACCTGGGAGAAGGAGCGGCTCAGTGAGTACAGACACTGCCTGGCACTGAGTGTGAAGCAGGGGAACCTGGGAGAAGGAGCGGCTCAGTGAGTAAAGACACTGACTGGCACTGAGTGTGAAGCAGGGGAACCTGGGAGAAGGAGCGACTCAGTGAGTAAAGACACTGACTGGCACTGAGTGTGAAGCAGGGGAACCTGGGAGAAGGAGCGGCTCAGTGAGTAAAGACACTGCCTGGCACTGAGTGTGAAGCAGGGGAGCCTGGGAGAAGGAGCGGCTCAGTGAGTACAGACACTGCCTGGCACTGAGTGTGAAGCAGGGAACCTGGGAGAAGGAGCGACTCAGTGAGTAAAGACACTGACTGGCACTGAGTGTGAAGCAGGGGAGCCTGGGAGAAGGAGCGACTCAGTGAGTAAAGACACTGACTGGCACTGAGTGTGAAGCAGGGGAACCTGGGAGAAGGAGCAGCTCAGTGAGTAAAGACATTGACTGGCACTGAGTGTGAAGCAGGGGAACCTGGGAGAAGGAGCAGCTCAGTGAGTAAAGACACTGACTGGCACTGAGTGTGAATCAGGGGAACCTGGTTCAATTCCCAGTGTCGGCTCCTTGTGACATTGGGAAAGTCACTTATCTCCCTGTGCCTCAGGCACCAAAAACATAGATTGTTGTCTGCAAAAATGTCTGTAAAGCACTATGTAAAACTAGCAGCGCTATACAAGAACATGCTATTATTATTATTATTATTATTATTAAAATATATATTCTGATTCACAAAGGTGACTTCAGAGCTATGTTATAAAAGCTATGGGGCCCGTGAACTAAGCGCCGCAAAGAGATTGTATGTTCTGCGCGGCAAAACAAACAGAATGTGTCAAAATTGCCCGCCTAGTTCAACTTGGAATTAACCCTAAAAAGTTTGTTAGTAGTGTTAACACAGAATTTAGTTGCTATGTATCAACCCAAAAATGTACGCACAGATGTTTTAATAGACAGGTGAACAAAATGTATTATTTCCACAGTATGGCTATTCTAAATAATATTATGCTAACAATTTATGCTTCGTAGTTTTAAATGTACGTGTCCACAGTAATTGAAAACATCAAATTATGTGTCACATGTATAGATGTATGCCGCCTTCATACGTACCATACTCATTTTTTGAAGGTTTGTATTACTTTTTAGAACTGAAATTTTGACGGACAAAAAAATAAGTAAAATATAATCTCCCGTACATCGGAGCGTATTCTGTGTCGGAGAAGCGGCAGAATGGGACGTTTCGAACAAAACTTATTGACTTAAAAATAAATGCCTGGTCTGCCTCTTTGGGCCGGCATAAAATAATCCCCCTTTGTGTTGTGTCCCGCACAGATTGCAACTAAAAGAAATGTAATTGTTCTATATAAGATAGCGGATACTTCGGCGGTTATTAAAAATAAAACGCCGCAATAATGTCCAATAGGAATTGATGCATTAAAAGTACAGTTTGCCTATTTTTATATTTTCAAAGGCTAATTTATCTTGTAAAGATAACATTATAAACAAAGGAAACTTGTTATTTAAAATGTTAAATTCAGCATTTTCCGGGCAATAAAAGTAGCGCGAGGGCTGTATGCTAAATTGTGATAACTGTTAGCAGCCATAATAATAATAATAATAATAATAATATTATTTCCCTTTGTAGCGCGGTACATTGAATTATGCATAATGACTTCCGGATCCATGGAGCTGACAGTGTAATGTTAGTGCTTGAGGTAGAGATGGATATATAGTAATTCGGGGGTGCTCCAAGCCAGTCCTTGAGACCCCCCAACAGGTCAGCTTCTTTCATTGAGCCCCCTGTGCTGAAGCAGGGACATCCTGTAAACCTGACCTGTTGGGGGGTGTTGAGGGCTGGAGTTGCCCACCCCCTGTAGTAAACGATGCTCACCCCCTGGCCGCCGTGTGGCTTGGCAGCACTTCGAGGTCAATCAGTTCCCATGTGAGTTGGGTAAGGTCACAAGGTCAGGGGTTCAGGGCGTGTTCCAATCTGTTGTGGTTTGTTTCTTTGCTATTTGTACTTTTAGTACTAAAATAGGGGACGTTGCGGTGTGTAAGTAACTTGCGGTGTTTTAACGGCTGGTCTCAAGACCCTCCTGGGACTCGAAACGCACATTAGATTTACCCTCCTCATTCCCGCAGTGCGCGGAGGTTGGAGGGGGAGTAGTCACGAGTGGGGACATGCAGTACGTAGCTGATACTATTGGTAATTTGAATTGATTGAGGCAGATTCATCTCTTTATTTCGATCACAATCAATGCTAATGGCAACAAACCCCACACCGAGTCTGGGAGAGGTCTCCTCCAGGTCATCTTCGGTCAGGGGTCCTTGTTCTTCTTAGCACCACTTTGCTTTTAACCCACGGAGCGCCAGTGGGGATGGCAACGCATTGCAAATCACCGCGTTGCAGCCAACTGGCACTCGTGGGGTTAAAAGCTGCACTTTAAAGCAAGCACCCAGGAACCACTTAGGAAATGTAAGAGAGTTGCAATCACAGAGCCTCTGAGATTTGAATCTTCCGTGGATTGATATTTTTATCCACGTCACTGCTAGAAAGGGCTGCAATGAATTGCTTTGAAGTGCTTTGCTGGCCCTTTTTGTAGTAAAGAACTAGAACAGGAGCGGCCAACTCCCAGTCCTGAAGGGCCACCAACAGGTCAGGTTTTAAGAATATCCTTGCTTCACCACTGAAGCAGGGATATTCTTTTTTGCCACTCCTGTACTAGAAGGTTTTATCAGTTAACCCCGAATGCCCTGTTCTGAACAGAACCAGGCAAACATCAAGGAATATGCTGTCTGTACCTCCTGCCTCTGATGGTCACATAGCGGGGTTATAAGGCAGATCTGAAGTTCACAATTAAGACCATCACTGTATGTATGTATGTATGTATGTATGTGTGTGTGTAGCAGGGTACCCTCCCTTGCCTCCTCACTGACAGTGAACCATCGCGTTGGAGGGTTTAGTGAGATGTCGGCCATGTTGTGGTTGGCACAGCCACGTACATATGGACCATATGTAAAGCAGTGGCCATCTTGAGGTTGGCGCTGAAAGCGGAGGAGGTCCTGTCGTTCAGGATATCCTCTGTGGACAGGAGACGGCGTGGCAGTCCTGACGGAGCCGGCGAATCGAGAGGTAGTGTCTGGGGAGCTAGTCAAGCCCCCCGCGTACTAGGCCAGACCTGTTTCCCGTAGGCCCCAGGTAGTTGCCCCTACACAATAGCGGATGTATTGTAGGGCCGGCCCATAGTAAGGGACTTGTCACCTTAGTTTATAAACAACTCAGCGGAGCCGACGGAATCACCGCGGAAGGTTCCCCAGGCCTGGTGGAATCGATTTCACAGTACCACCGGACATAATGCGAGAAGGGGATAGTGTTGGAAGCCCTGTATGGTGGGACCACGTTTGCAGCCTGTCCAACACCACACTGGGAGGGTAGCGCTGCCCTCGCATACATCTGTGTGGGACTGTTCGGACAGACATTGGGTTTCCGGTGCCCAAGGCACCCTCAGTACTTTGGGGGATGTTTACTGTATTCTGTGTATGTTATACTGTTGAGGCTATGGGACCATAGTAAATAGGTTGTACATACTTCTTGCGGTTGTGGTTATTGTAGGTAAACCAGGTGGGTATCCCCGTTCCCGTGATGGGCTATCCCGCCAACGCAGGGATCCTCACTGGTGGAGGCGCTGCACCAGCCACCCCAGGTTCTCCAACCGCGGAGTATTTGGCCTCATGTGAACAGGTAGCACCCTAACACCCATAACACGCATATCTCCCTAGGAGGAGGGAAGGGGTGTTACATATGTATGTCTTTATTTATATAGCGCCATTAATGTACATGGCGCTTCACAGCAGTAATACACGTTACAGTCATATAAATAACACACAAAGGGAAGAAGCGCTTCAAACATAAAAGTGACATTTAGGAAACGGATTCCCTGCCCCGAAGAGCTGACAATTTAATTGGTTTGTAGGGAGAACGTACAGAGAGGATGGCACACCAGCCTTGTAATTGTATTTGATATATCACTGTTGGTGTATTAATACCCGGAAACGTTGATATATTAAAGAATGGGGCAAATAAACCTGTTCTTATTGCATTATAGAATACTAGCATGTAGCATGTAGCATGCATATACTGTATAATACTAAGAAACCGCTAATACGTAACTGAAAAAACCCCAACAGGCTAAAACACTGTGAGGCATATTCAGGGCTCGAAAAATAACATAATTTTATTGTTTTATGAGGATACATGAGGTGTTGCTATTAAAGTATGTTAAATGGCTCAATAGAATTGAAAGTATCTGGCCCTAAAAGAGCTGGCGGGACATAGTTAGCTGTGTTCTTTAACTAGTTTTCCAATACCGTATAATGTAGCAGAAAAGATTTCCAGGAAGTTCAAACCGTTTATAAATATTTTTAACAACTGAATGTTTTATTTGAATTAACGTAGAAATCAGAGGGAATAAATGCACTTGCAGTAACGTGAGCCACAGCACATTTGTGTTACTGAAATTGTTATAGGCATATTTCTTAAACTAAATATGTGAACAAAAAAGGTTTAGGGCTCACAGGCTGATGTCTTTGTTATATTGACGGAAGATAATAAAAAGAAACTTAGAATATACTTATAAAACTTTGCATCTGTAATTCACAATCTGCTTTTCCTTTGCGTTTTTAATTCTGGGTCTGAGGTGGCAACAACCCGAACGGCTTTACATTTAAGAATGAAAGAGAATAGGCACAGAAATTCTTTGAAATAACAATATTTTGCAAGAAAAAATGGACCAACATTTCAGCTCCTGGGAGTATTCAGGATGCCGTCAGGAAGTTAAACTTGGGCCCTTTTTTTCTTACAAATATAGTTATTTAAGACTATTTCTGTGCCTGTTCTTTTTCATTTTAAAACGTTAAACACCCTAGTGCTAGAGGCGGTTTATTGTAGGTAGAATAATATTTCCCTTTTTTTTTCTAAATGGGCTTTTTCATATTTTCTTAACTTAATCAGCAATGCAAGTTGATCCCAAATAAATTGTGTACAGACAGTCCTCGTTTCACGACGCTTCGCTTTACGACGAATGGCTTATCCGACGCTGTCCAATGCATCCCTATGGCCGGTTTTACGACGCCAAAATGGCTTATCCGACGCTCTTACGACGCTTTGCAAAGTTGCAACATTATGTAAATCAGAAGGCTGCAGTCAGGGAAATCATCCAGATCAGTCTGTGTGAGGGTTTAGTGGGGTATTTATGCCTTTAAACATGTCTAACAGTTTTATTTTACAGTTCTGGATTCAATAAATAGAATCTTTACATCATAATGTATGTGTGTGCAGCATAATCTTATTGCTTGAGTAAAATATTTTGTGTATTTTAGCATTAAAAATGTCTTCAGGAACGGAACGTTTGATTTAAACTGGGTTCCTATGGGAAAACGGGTTTCGCTTTCCAACGCTTCGCTATCCGACGCCATTTTGAGTAACACATTCTGTCGTATAACCGAGGACTGCCTGTGTAACAATTCAAGGCACACACATATAAGCAGTTTAAACTAGAGGCCAATTTGATGCTCTGCTGGGGCTTCATAAGGCTCATATTAAGGAAGGTTTATAGATGACATGAGTTGCGTACCGCTAGAATGAAACTGGAAAAAAAACGCATTAATTATATACTTTGCTCTTTTCTTGCACTAATTTGGTGAAAACTGCATGTTTTGCTTGTGCAAAATTTTAAAGAGAAAGATCCCATGAAAACCAAGTATCCACATTTTTACAACGGCGTGTGTGAGCGTGACAGAAGGGAAGGCGCCCTCATCCATCCCACGCCCTGGAAGATCTCCCAGACAAAAACTAGCAATACGATTATGATGTAGCTGCGAATATGTCACTTGTGATTGCGCGTGTGTGTGTGCACGTGCATAAGAATGCTTCTGTTTTACTGTATTGCTTATTCATTTTATATTTTTATATAAACATTGGCAGTTAATTTAATTTCTATTAATCCCACAAAGTTTATTAATTACTAGTGCTGGATGTAGCGGTATTTCTGTGCCTGCGCATATTACATAACGCACAGCTTCGCTTCTAGTCTTTAAAGCAGCGTACAATACTGTATTTCCATTCTGACTTGCGAACGATCCCACGGCGTGTTTCACTAGCACTTACTCTGCTCCCATTTACACACCCGTGATTGGACACACCCATGATTGGACACACCCATGTACCCATGTGGTAGTGATAAAATACCGTGTCCATTGTTTTCCTTCACACGCTAATTGCATAATTAAGTAAACTCAATTCTCCAGTAGTTTTCTATTTATAAAGTCTAATGTTCTAATTAAAGTCTAATTGCTATATAACTCCGCCCTAATCAATGCAGCTTCCCAATGTTCAACATTCTAATAATCCTATAGGGCCCAGAGATAATCTTATAGGTCCCGGAGAAGTATAGATTTGTTGGATGTTGTGATCATTTGTAATTACCCAAGCAGAGAGCTATTCATATATGAGGTTATAATGTACAGATATCGTTCTTATACTGTACGTACATATAGCATACAGTATTAAAGCTAGCAGGAAAGCAGAATATGCTGTAATTTCTGTGATCTGTGATGCAATTCAGTTAGGCTTTTATCAATTGAGAAACAAGCATGTACTGGAACAGGAATACACATTTTCTGTCTCCCTTTGCAGTTTTGACTATTCCTGTCTCCGTTGTTCAGCTGCCTGTAATTCTCCTGTTCCAGCAGCTAGCTGCATGTGTAAACTGCAACATTATTGCTACATTTGCCCTTTCACACAGTTCTAGTTGGTTGCCCTGGCAACCTTCCAATCCTCATAGCTAGAAGATTGGTTCAATCCTACTCCCCTGCCTTTATAGCAGTTACTTTGGTCCTTAGACCCTTCCTGCTAGTTACAGGAACATGTGCTTTAGTTCTAACTAGCTGGCTTTGGCCTTGTTCAGGGTGGCAGAGACAGGAGGTGGAGGGCGCGCGTCCGCGTGTGCGCGCGTCAGTCTGCTGGGCGATGTGGGCTCATCATCCCCAGCAGACCTTTTCAAGCGTTCAGGAGGCGGGGCTACAGACCTGAGGTTAGGGATGGGTGTTGCTCTTCTCACTACACTTTCCCGCATGATTTCATTGGCTGCCGAAGTACCAGTGACGCTGCTGCAGCTTGAAAAAACAACTTGAGTTTATGCAAACTGTAGCAAGCGTCAACTCCGTACTTCGGCGACAGGGTAGCTGCTACCCTGACAACCAAAATTAACTTTAAATACTTTGTTTCGAACGTGCGTGCGCACGTCGCGAAGCAGGCACCCTGAACGAGGCCTTAGTGAGTACATGCTTCCTCCATTACACCCCTGCAAGGCCATCCTTTTTTACCGTCCCCCCGTAACAGAGCACCATCACATAGAGAAGCCCTCTCCCACCACACATTACCATCTGCAAGTACCCTTTATATTTGTTTTTTCTCCCCCATTAAAGTAGAAGAAAATTAAAGGACTCTGTGTGCTCTCAAAAGGGGATGAGTTAAACCACTCTCACTCACATCCCACATGTGATCCTGGTTCCAGAAGAAAGCATGACACGTTGCTCATAAGGCCCCCCCACACACACACACGTTAAATGTAGTTTGCACTACTTGGGAAAGATTCACAATAATAGCTCGAGCACCCATACCACACACACCTACACACACACCTACACACACACACACCTACACACACACCTACACACACACCTACACACACACCTACACACACACACACACACACACACACACACACACACACACACACACACACACACACACACACACACACACACACACACACACACACACACACACACACACACCTTGAGAAAGATTTGCAATAATAGTTTGTGCACCCACACCTCACACACACCTCCACACCCACACACCTTCACCCACACCTCCACACTTCCCCAACACACACCTCCACCCACACCTCCACACACACACGTTAAAGCTGCAGTTCAGTCAATATCTTGCATGTGTGTTTTTTTTAATAAATCAGTTCTGTAGTAAGAAAAAATACTTTTAGCATTTTCTGTTTTTAAAAAAACAACTTTGAAAGACCAATTTTCTTGTATTCTATTTTAACAGCCATTTGCTAAGGCACTGCCCCTTCAAGTCCTGTCACAAGCCCTGGCACACCCCTTTGTCAGCCCTGCCCTCCCTCTAGCACATGTCAGTGCAGGAGTGCTCATGAATATTCATGAGCTTCCACTGAGAGACAGAAGCAGAATATAAACATATGCCAGCTCTAATTATGTCACCAAATTTCGCCTATCAATACATGGAGAACGAATTGACTGGCAGCTATACAGTTCTTTAGGTAATTAGAGATTGCACACATGAAACTAATGAAGTAAAAAAATAAATAAAAAAAATAAAAAAGACTGTACTGCAGCTTTAAATGCACTCCTTGAGAAAGATTTGCATTAATGGTGTGTACACATATCATAAGGAAGAACAAGATATACATCACCCGACAAGGAGAGAAGACCCCGCACACTTTATATCGTGACTAAAATTGATTATAATGTAGTCCGGTAGCACGGACCGAAATGTTGCTTTTCACTTTGTGGGCTACAGTATAATACATTTTCTTCACGGTGTATGTGTGCTGTGTGCGTTTACATTCCTCTAAAGGATTGGGCCTATTAAGTACAGTTAAACTTCTGCATATGTGTGTATAACTTTTATTATATGCATGTTCACCGAGTATAACTCTCACAAATCTAGGCAGCACCTGAAATCTAAAATGAAAAAAATATATTTTTCCCGCACGGATCAGGCTTTCTTCAGTCCGCATTTTGGTCAAAATTCCTTTAGTGGGAATTTGCTCGGAAAGAGATGTGTGGAGATGAAGGGTTAATACGTCAGAACATCCCCTCTGTTTCTTCCTCCCATCCTACACCTCTTCCTAACTCTCCTCCTGCCTTCCTTGACTATTTTTCCACTGTCTCAGAGGAGGATGTGTCGCTGTTGATCGCCTCTTCTCCCTCTACCACTTGCCCTCTTGACCCCATTCCCTCCCATCTCCTAAAACCTCTTGCTCCTACTATAATCCCTACGCTCACACACATTTTTAACTCCTCCCTCTGCTCTGGAACCTTTCCATCCTCCTTCAAACATGCAACAGTCATACCATTACTCAAAAACACCAAGCTTGACCCTACCTGTCTTTCTAACTATCGACCTGTCTCCCTCCTGCCTTTTGCCTCTAAACTCCTTGAACGTCTTGTATTCTCTCGCTTGCTCCATTTTCTCAACACCTATTCTCTCCTAGACCCTCTACAATCTGGCTTCCGCACTGCTCACTCCACGGAAACAGCCCTCACTAAAATAACTGACGCCCTCCATGCTGCCAAAGACAGAGGTCATTATACTCTGCTCATATTACTTGACCTCTCTGCAGCATTTGACACCGTGGACCACCCTCTTCTCCTTCACATTCTCTATACTGTTGGTATTCGGAACAAAGCTCTATCCTGGATCTCATCCTACCTCTCCCATCGTACTTTCAGTGTCTCTTCTGCTAACACCTCCTCCTCCTCTATTGATCTTTCTGTGGGGGTACCCCAGGGCTCTGTCCTGGGACCCCTTCTCTTTTCTCTTTACACTCTCTCTCTAGGTGACCTAATCACATCTTTTGGGTTTAAATATCATCTCTATGCTGACAACACACAAATGTACTTTTCAACACCCGACCTTACACCTGCTGTACAAACCAAAGTTTCTGATTGTCTCTCTGCTATATCATCCTGGATGGCCCTCCGCCGCCTTAAACTCAACATGGCTAAAACAGAGCTCCTCATACTTCCTCCCAAACCTGGCCCTACTACCTCCTTCCACATTACTATTGGAACTACGATCATTCACCCAGTAGCCCAAGCACGCTGCCTAGGGGTCACACTCGACTCCTCTCTCACATTCGCCCCTCACATTCAAAACATTTCTAAAACCTGTCGCTTTTTCCTCTGCAATATCACAACGATGCACCCTTTCCTCTGTTGCTCGACTGCTAAAACTCTGACTCAGGCCCTCATTCTCTCCCGTCTTGATTACTGTAACCTCCTGCTGTCCGGCCTTCCTACCTCTCACCTGTCTCCCCTACAATCTATCCTAAACGCTGCTGCCAGAATCACTCTACTCTTTCCTAGATCTGTCACAGCATCTCCCCTCATGAAATCCCTCTCCTGGCTTCCGATCAAATCCAGCATCTCACACTCCATTCTTCTCCTCACTTTTAAAGCTTTACACTCTTCTGCCCCTCCTTACATCTCAGCCCTAATTTCTCGTTATGCACCATCCAGACTCTTGCGTTCTTCTCAAGGATGTCTTCTTTCTACCCCCTTCGTATCTAAAGCCCTCTCCCACCTTAAACCTTTTTCACTGACTGCCCCACACCTCTGGAATGCCCTTCCCCTCAGTACCCGACTTGCACCCTCTCTATCCACCTTTAAGACCCACCTTAAGACACACTTGCTTAAAGAAGCATATGAATAGCACTGTGGATATTCTGAACACATGATACATAAAGCTTGGCCCCCTGCAGACGCACTTACCAGAACTCCCTCCTACTGTCTCTATACGTTCTCCCTACCTACCAATTAGATTGTAAGCTTCTCGGGGCAGGGACTCCTCTTCCTTAATGTTACTTTTATGTCTAAAGCACTTATTCCCATGACCTGTTATTTATATTATCTGTTATTTATTTGATTACCGCATGTATTACTACTGTGAAGCGCTATGTACATTAATGGCGCTATATAAATAAAGACATACAATACAATACAATACTGATTGTGGCTCTGATACTATTTCTGTGTCTCATGTGATTGACAGAAGTATGGTAAAAAAAAAGGCATTTGAAACTAATAGAAGTGTCTGTTAATTGGGAACACGTTCTGTAATGAGATATTACAAAAAACAAACATATATTATTCTTATTATGTCTGAAATCTGACTGGGATATATATTACTGTATAATGCCTTGAGGCGGCATTATGCTATAAAGTGTGTACTAGGAACAAACTTATTAAATGAATGACCGGTATACAGTAGTCTTTGTTGGAATGTTTTTGTGAGGATGTTCTGAGCAAAAGGATGTATCGAAAATGTTTCAGAAGCCATTTCAACTGCTTCATTGTGGTGTATTATTCCCCCTTCCTGTTTCGTATTAGACTTATCAGTATAACTACAATATTTTGGAATAACATTCCTGACAGTTTTACGTAACAGCCATTAAATAATTCATCTACATTTGTCACCATGAGATGCTTTGTATACAAAATACCCACAAAAAGATGTTTTTTTCCCCGTAATACGCGTAATCGTGTGTGTGTGTACAGTATGTATGTATATTATATTATATATATATATATACACACACACACACACACACACACACACACACACACACACACACACACACACACACACACAAATATTTCACCCAGTATCTTGCTGATAAACAGTCAGATGTGTAATCCTTTTAGTTACACTACTAACACCATCAATGACATATTGACGTATAAGCCTCCTATTTAAACAATACCCCAATATCAGCACAGACAAAACATCCATGAAAAATAATGAGTAGGAGGTTGCCAGGGCGGATAACTGAGGTTCTTAGAAACAAACGTTAAAACCCAGCCGCGCTGCACAATGCTTGATTGATCGGCGGACGCATTGTAGGTATGATAGCTAAGTAAGCATTGCTTTCTGTATCTTTAAAATGTCAGCCATTAAACAGAAGGCAGTTGGTGCAGCCGTGCGTCTCCCAGCCTCGTCACCGTGGCAGTGAGCCAGACTGATCCTATTTCAGCGTGTCACGTTGTACTGTGCCTCCTCGCTGAATTCCTCGGGCTGCTTTATGAGAGAGAACCTTGGGGTTTCCTTCTCGCTGACCTTATTAAGATTATAAAAGTGCAATGCTTTGCTTCATTGCTAGGTAGGTCTTCTTGCTTTTCTCTTTGATTTAGCTCTTTGCATGTCTGTTGCATTGTGTGGGATTTCTTTGCGGGCTTTATGTGATTGCGAGCTGCGATGCAGATTAATGTGGGTTATTGTGAAGAGGTTCGGGGTTTTTACATTGAAACTTTGATGCTTATGGGCGATGTGTGTAAGTGTATAAGGACCGGTCCTGTACATTCGCTGTGTATCCATCTATCGGTGTAAGCGCAGGAACATCAGGACGGCAGTGTCTGCTCCCTTACACAATCCTTCTCTTTACAGTCTAACGTAAATGGGTATTTACATTTAGCCTTTAATTATCTCTCATTAACAAGAAGAAAAGGAGGAATCAGGAAATTGTTTGCATATAGACATGCTACATTCTGTCTTGTGTCTGTTACTCTGTGGGCGAATGAAAAGCATGAATTGAATTGTATAATGTAGTAAAAAAACATTTCATATTGTTACTTTTTTCTATATTGATATATATGTATATTTTGTTTTTTATATTCTCTATATTTGTATTGTTAATGGGATAACAAAACACTTATGAGCACATATACATGTCTGTGACCAGCCTGTGATAGGAAACCTACTAAACCACACGTTATCTCGTATGCACGGACCTTGGCCCCTCGCAGACGCACTTTACATAACGCCCTCCTACTGTCTATGTACGTTCTCCCTACTTACCACTTAGATTGTAAGCTCTTCGGGGCAGGGACTCCTTTCCCTAATGTTACTTTTATGTCTGATGTGCTTATTCCCATTACGTGTTATATTAGTATGTCCCGTGTATTACTGCAACGCTATGTACATGCATGGTGCTATATACATGCATGGTGCTATATACATGCATGGTGCTATATACATGCATGGTGCTATATACATTTATCTTGCAACCCAGGGGGAGCATGCGGAAAAAACAACAGAAAACAGCAATCTCAGTGCAGGTGTATCGGTATAAGTGAATAATGTCACAGAAATGTTGGCTCTGAGTGTGGCTACTTACTAGATGTAAGGGGTGTAGGGGCAACAACTGGTATCTTTAGAAATACGGTCTCCTGTATCTAGGCTTTGATGCACTCCACTCCAGGGGTTCAGTGTGAGGATTAAATGTAAAGACAAAAGGACATATCCATGGTGCAGATCAATGGTATAAAGGTAGGTATTTATATACATGATAAAAATGCGCACTTACAGTGAAATAAATATAAACCAGCATGTATCACAATGTCAGTGAAGGAAGAGAGGGTATGGAACCGCCGTCGCTCACCGCGCCGTCGCTCACCGCGCCGCCTCCGTTTGGTGCGTTGTAACAGCTCCCCCGCTTGTAGCTGGATGCTGCGTGGCCACTCGCTGCATGCAACAGCTCGGTTCCCCGCGGTCTCCAGAGTGTGACGTCACTTCCGGAGAAGCCTTACCCGTAGTATACACAATATGAAAAGACTGGTAAGCAAAACCGACCCGGGGGGGAAGGGAGGGGGGGGGGGGGGAAGGGAGGGGGTGGGGTGGGGTCAGTGTACCAGTGAAGTCCCCTGAATATCAGCACTCGGACACATTTAGTATGTGAGATAGTACCAGTAATGAGAATGGAGGTACACAGCTAAGAACACTACTGAACAGTAAGGCTATGATGTATGTACTAAAACCAAGAGCTATATGGACACCACACTGATTGCACACTCACTCTGAGTGTGAGTGTATTATAATATAGTTTTCAATTGTAGAGTGGTCGTGGGAGGGGAGGGGGCTTACGTAGGAGCGCTCTTCCTCCTAGTATGCTCACCTGTCTGTTTTTGTCAGGCTATCCAGCCTTCGTATTACCCTTTTTATGGGTTTTAGTCACATGACTATTGTCCTTGAGCTTCCATTTTTGAAGCCCCATTTCTCGCTGTGGGGAGTTTTTAACACCCATCGTTTTATCTTTATAATACTAATACATTTGGTTTTAGTACATACATCATATCTTTACTGTTCAGTAGTGTACTTAGCTGCGTACCTCCACCTTCTGATAACTGGAATTATCTCACATACTTAATGTGTCCGAGTGCTGACATGCAGGGCACGTCTCTGGTACACTGACCCCCCCCGGGCCGGTTTTGCTTACCAGTCTTTTCATATTGTGTATGTCGCTTGTCTTCCCGTACTGCACCTTTCACCACATCTGTTACAGTTTTTTGTACTCCTCAGGAGTGCTGGCGTCATATTAGTTGTTGTGTTTGCATACATTACAACACAGAAGCACTCCCGAGATAGCAATATTGTGGTCCCAATTTAGAATACCGCCATATTCTAAAGTAACGGTGCTCAAGACCCTCCCCCCAACGGGTCATGTTTTCTGGATATGCCTGCTTCAGCACAGGTGGTGCCGCCTAAGACTGAGCCACTCATTGAGCCACCTGGTGGTGCCGCCTAAGACTGAGCCACTCATTGAGCCACCTGTGCTGAAGTTGGAATATCCTGAAAACCTGTCCTGTTGGGTGGGGGATGTCTTGTGGGCTGAGTTGAGCCCCCTGTTCTAAAGCATAGCGTAACCACAGCTTACCGTCTGTTATATTGTGTGACCGGCGGTGAGAAACGGTGCAGATTTCTCTGCACCCGCTGGCATCGGCATACTTCTTCTCATTAGGTGCAGGGTGCAGGCTTGTACAGGAACATTCTCTCAGGCGGGGGGGGACACATTTGTGAATCACTTTATGGCTGTTTCAGATATTTGAATTTGTTCTCTTGTTGACCAGTTGTAGATGCCAAAGATCCCCCCAGTCTCCCCATGGTTACCGAGAATATGGAAAGCAAGGAGAATGGTTCTGTGGATGTTAAAAAGTAAGTATCAAATCCCCTTAATCGGATACCTTCTTTCGTTCTGTATCTGTATGTGATAACACAGGGTGCTCACCTCCTCCTGTCCTCAAGCACCCCAACAGACCCTGTTTTCTGGATATCCCTGCTTCAGCACAGGTGGCTTAATTAGTCCCTGCTTCATCACAGCTGCCTCAATGAGAGGCTCAGTCTTTGACTGAGCCACCTGTGCTGAAGCTGGGATATCCTGAAAACCTGACCTGTTGGGGTGCTTGAGGACTGGAATTGAGCATCCTTGTGGTATCCTATTAGATTTGTCTGTTATTTTAATATTTTTTTATTCCCTATGTGCATTGTACATATATATATTTACATGATGTAACATATTCTAACAGCCATGCATATGTCTATATACACACACACACACAATCCTAAATGCAATTGTGAATATAGAGATGAGCTCTTTCTTCATTGTTGGTGACATTTGCTCACCCCTTTCCTACGTTAGGCCTTTGCAGTAAGTACAAAGTAACATAACTCTGGCAATATATGGAACATCGGTGCATTTCTCTCCTGCGTTCATTCATTTGTTGCATTTCTTAAGTGACCGAGGTTAATTGCTTCTTCCAGCTTAATTCAGCCTTGACAGAATATGCACGCTGAAAAAAACCGTCTTTTACAACAAAGGCCGTTGGATTTAATTCTTTAAGATACATACGAAGACATGACATGATCATTACAAATACTGATTTGTAAAGCTTATATTACAAGAAACCTGAATAATGTTTTACTTAATGAATATAATCATAAGATACTCGTGTAAATGATTAAAATACAAATCAGCTTGAAATCTTCAATGGAAGGAACATTTATTTATTTTTAGGATATGTATCTCATTGTTTTTTTTTTACTGCTTCGCCCCATAGTTGTATATGTTAAAGCAGAATTTTCTGTCCTTTAAAAATACTGAGAGAGACTTTCCTAATCGATAAATGTTCTAGTGGAATGACCATGAACGCTGCCCTGAATCCACGATATTAAATACACCCCCCCAATACTATGATAACTTGACAAGCCATTGACCAATAAACACGTGCACAAAACAAAAATTATATCACCAAGATAAATATATAGATGTTTTTATGCCTTGCATTTAGCAGGGTTGTTATCACCTATAAACAAATGAGTTCTGTGCATGTATAATTAAAGCACCCAGCACCCAATACAGCTTCTAGTAACCACAGTGACCTAGTTTTGAGAGCGCTGCATAGAACTGCTACCCATCATGCTCTTGGATAGTGCACCCAGTTTAGGGCTACTCAAATGGCCCATATAGAAACAGCTTCCACCTCTGATCCACAGCTCCCAATTCTGCAGGAGTTCTTGGTGGACTGATTGTGTGGACGATGTAAATCGAGGTTGATGGAAACTTATCTTCCATGAGAAGAAATTGATTAGCCCTGATTTAGGAGCAAATAAAGCATCGTTTTATTATTGCCGCTACCATCATCTCTTGACATTTGACTCCAGCCTGCTCGGCGGACGTTTTTTCCATCACCTCCAGGCTGGGAGACTAGTTTTCATGCAAGAGAAACATAAATAATTGCTGAAAATGTAAACAAGATCGCATTGTAATTTGTGCACCGTGCGACTCCCCCAAACTCTTCCTTATGTTGCTATAAAAAAAAAACAAGCAGGAAAAAATACCTTGCTACAGTAATGCTAAGAGATGTGCGCTCAGAATGCACAAATGCGCTTTTCCTGTTGGTATCGCTTCAGAATGTAGGATCGGTGAAATATATTTTGAGTCAAAACGGTATTCACTAAGAAAAAGCGCAAGTTTTTTATCGTGCACTAATAAGAGGCCGAATCGCTCTGCTTTGTGTTTGCTTAATGAGCCAAATGTCGCTCCAGCAGCTGGAAGAGCTACACAGAGAGAACCTGCCCCCCCCCCCGTGCACCGCTATCACAGGGCATCGCGCAGATTTAATTACAATTTTAATAACACAGTATTGAATCCGGGGGTCTCTGGAGCTGATCCGCATTAATTTCAGCCTCGGGGACCCCCTGCTTGCCGAGTTACAAGCCCCCGGTATGGGGTGCCGGAATCTCCCGCGTCGCGTGACCAGTAGATTTAAACTTTGCGTGGATTACAGCACCCCATACCGAGGCCTATAACTCGGGAAAGAACAAAAGAACAAGGCGCACAACGCACATAGTGAAGTATAATTAAAAAGTGAGTTTTACTAAAAGGTAATAAGTTCTGCGTACATCAAGGTAAATACAATTGAGCAGTGGGTTAGTGGGTTTACCACACCAGTAGACGGCTGGAAGCAGCACTCTTTACTCGATCTCGGGGAGCAGTGGGCCAGCAGTCCTCTATCCCGACGGGTGGTCCCTCTACACGTGTAGAATCCAAGACACTCCGTCTCAGGGTGGTAAGCAGGTCTGTCCTTAGTTCAAAGTCCCGGAGCACAAAGCTCAAACTAACGTGTAGCAGCTTCCGTTAATGCCCGCACAGCCGAACGCCACTCGCACGCCGCTACTTCTCGTGGAGCGCCCGATGATGACGTCACGGACCACTCATCCACTCCTGGGAGGCGTCCGGTGTAGCACAGAATGTACGGGGCAACGCAGGATACGCGCAGCGGCACGGGATACACAAAGGATACAAACAGCAGCAGGGGCTGTCACAAAAATCAAGGGAACACAAACTGAAGGTGTTCTCAGCAACACGAGGGTATGAAAATTGAGCAATGACACCCTCCAACGCGTTTCGTAACACACAGTTACTTCTTCAGGGATCATTTTCATACCCGGCGTTGAGCACCCTTGCTTTAATGTAAGTTGCATGAAACATATGACTCAGCGAGTCACACAGTATGCAATCTGAAATCTGGGCTCCCTAAAATGAATGTGATGGATGAGCCTGAGTTATGTCGGTTACGCCTTTTTGGCCCAAGAGATTTCGTGTGCAGCTCTCACCAATATTGTGGAATATATTTCTCTGTTTCCATCGAAGGGCGCAAGCCTAGTTCGCCTTCACACATCCCAAACCTGTGACTGTTCGCCTGGAGGCTTCAAGCTTGTTTTTGCATTTTCGAAATATAGGCTACACATACGGTCCTTGCTCAGAAAACGTAAACATTAACTTCGTACACACTGGTTATGAGGAACAGATTCTTCCACCAACATTGGTGCTGCTGGGTAATCTATCGGGTTCTCGTCATTTTACAAACCAAGATCAAAAAAGTCATTGTGTGTAGAATTATTTCTTGCAACCTGTGATGTTAATGTCGCTGTGTTTTAATTGTATTCACCATAGCAGCAGCAGCCAGAACAGTTACAGTGCATTCAATATCACCTTTCTGGGAACTTCCTCCATTTGTAAGATGATATAACCACACATTATTTAAGTTATGGTGCGGAAAAACTGACAAAAACCCGACACCGTACAGTGTACAACAAATAAAAATATCACTTGTGAGCACGTTCACATGTGTTAGACAGACAGGTCTGCAACCCTGCCTTTCATCTTTATCTCTTAGCATACAGTACTTCCACTGCTGCAAGGGATTCTGGGCAATGACATGCAAATGAGCCCACAGAGGATCTAGTGTTCCAGGAGCAACCTCACAATCCAATATTAATTAGGACGTTATTTCCTATCCTTTTGAAATAATGGGGTCCTGAGGAAAAGGATTTGCAAACCTTCAACAGGAGGTGAAAGGTGATCAGTCACAATAACCGGCACTTAATCTATTATGAATGGTCTCTTCACCGTAACGTTTTAAACGGAATACCAAAGTTAATCGGAAGTTCTATGACACGTCAGATTGTTTCTGCAAAGAAAAACCCATCGGAACAAAATCAAATGTTATAAACAAATCCTTTTATTATTATTGTTATTATTGTTATTAGTATATTTGTACATTTTGATTATACATTAATTAACCGTTGCCGTTTTTACTGTTCAGCCATCTGCACAAATAGCGACTCCTTTTTCTGGCTTGGTATTTTGCAGCTCGGTAGAGAATGGGAGACCTCCTGACCCGGCCCACTGGGCTGTCGCTGATGTTGTCAGTTACTTCAGAACCGCAGGATTTGAGGAGCAGGCGAGCGCTTTTCAGGATCAGGTACATGGAAATGGCTCATTTGAAATGGAGCTGCTGACTATCTAACATTACACCAGGGGCGGGCAACTCCAGTCCTCAAGGGCCGCCAACAGGTCAGGATATCCCTGCTTCAGCACAGGTGGCTCAATCAGTGGCTCAGAGCTCTGACCTGTTGGTGACCAGAGTTGCCCACCTATGCATTACATTCTGGCATGTTAGGGAAAACTTTCTGTAAAGAATTCCTTGTCATTTTTCAAAATGGCCACACGATGTCAGTCACGTTGTCTTACAACTATTTATATTTGACATTATTCTCTTTTTACACTTAACCACGTGAGCAAGCTATTAATCATTAACTCAATGAGCGCTGAAGAGCTCTGTAATTCATTGTTACAGGCAAATGAATGTGGCTAGACCCGCAGAAGATCCAATTCAGCTCACGTTACATGGAGCGAATCTGCTGCCATTCAGCGTAGGGCTACAACGAAATATAAACCATCTTGTAGTGGGTAGGAACACATCATAGGCTGTTACAGGAGAGCTGTGTACACCGTTAAAACGTTCCGTGGCTGTAGTTACGTCATGAAACCATTCCCAGGGTGAAATATGTATTGTCTGAGCTGCCTCAAACATCTAAGCCACGAGTTCTCAGCCTGGGTTCTGTGCAATCCGGAGGTTCCATGAATGGTTCTCAGCCTGGGTTCTGTGCAATCCTGGGGTTCCATGAATGGTTCTCAGCCTGGGTTCTGTGCAATCCGGGGGTTGCATGAATGGTTCTTAGCCTGGGTTCTGTGCAATCCGGGGGTTCCATGAATGGTTCTCAGCCTGGTTCTGTGGAATCCGGTGTTCCATGAATGGTTCTCAGCCTGGGTTCTGTTCAATCCTGGGGTTCCATGAATGGTTCTCAGCCTGGGTTCTGTGCAATCCGGGAGTTCTATGAATGGTTCTCAGCCTGTGTTCTGTGGAATCCGGGGTTCCATGAATGGTTCTCAGCCTGGGTTCTGTGCAATCCGGGAGTTCCATGAATGGTTCTCAGCCTGGGTTCTGTGCAATCCGGGGGTTCCATGAATTGTTCTCAGCCTGGGTTCTGTGCAATCCGTGGTTCCATGAATGGATGTCAGCCTGGGTTCTGTGCAATCCGGGGGTTCCATGAATGGTTCTCAGCCTGGGTTCTTCGGAATCCGGGGTTCCATGAATGGTTCTCAGCCTGGGTTCTGTGGAATCCGGGGTTCCATGAATGGTTCTCAGCCTGGGTTCTGTGCAATACGGGAGTTCCATGAATGGTTCTCAGCCTGGGTTCTGTGGAATCCGTTGTTCCATGAATGGTTCTCAGCCTGGGTTCTGTGCAATCCGGGGGTTCCATGAATGGTTCTCAGCCTGTGTTCTGTGCAATCCGGGGGTTCCATGAATGGTTCTCAGCCTGGGTTCTGTGCAATCCGGGGTTCCATGAATGGTTCTCAGCCTGTGTTCTGTGCAATCCGGGGGTTCCATGAATGGTTCTCAGCCTTGGTTCTGTGGAATCTAGGAATGGTTGACATCTCAGATGTTTTTCTTTTCCAGAAACTATAAGCGTATTTGCTGTATTTTTAAAATTTGATGTTTCAACATGGTTATTAAATGTTGGAACGTTATAAATGAAATTTAATATATAAAGAAGTTACTTTATTTAAATTTTTTTTTTTTAAAGTAATCTATGTTACGATCATAAAACTTTCAGCTACCTAAATAGGCCCATATACACTGAAGGCTGTCAAGATTTAACACGTCCAGTGGCGGATTTAAAATGTTTGCACCCATAGGCACTTACCCCAGGCTGCATCCTGCAGCGCCGCCCTCCTCCTCCAGCGTTGCGGAGTCTAATAACGCCGCAATGTCACGTGGTGACACGTTTTCATGACAATGTGATGCCATCTGACTTCTGCAGAAGGAGGAGGGTGGTACAAAGGAGAAGGTAAGAGACCTTTACAGAGGCCCCACGCTCTCCAGCGTCAGTCAGTGGGGAAGAGAGCGTGGCCTCTGTATACTGTCCCCCAGGCCTATCGCGAAATCCGCCACTGAGCATGTCCTTCCATTCCTTTGCATGGGAGTCAGGTCATCCTAAAGCGCAAGCAGCCATTAGTGTGCGGTTTCAAGAGAAAGCACCTCGGAATAAAAAAGAAAGTATATGGTGAAGTACGTTGGAAAACAAAGCTATTTCACACTCTGGTAAAATATGCATTTACGTAAGTGCATATCTTACCAGATGTGTGAGAGCGTTGGTTTTTTTAACGTACTTCACCATATACCTTTTTTTTATTTATTCCCAGATGCACTGATTTTTCTTGAACACATCATTTTTGGGACTGGGAACGGGCCCTTTTCATGCAGCACCCACATTTATAATAGAGTTATTTTCACGCTTGTTTGGTCACTTTCCTTTAAAATTGTTTATTTACCATATAGTGAAAATTGGACATAGCGGGGACGAGGTTTCAGTGGAGATACAATACTATCTGTAAGCGTGCTGCGTTTCTTCAAAAGGTTGAAAACCACTGATCTAAAGTACTCAAAACATAGCGAGAGTTGTCCCCATCCATTTTATCCGAATCTCCTTTGATTTGTCTAGAACATATTAATCCCAAATGAATTCTCATGAAATTAAATTAAATCTAATCCAGGAGTATTACCAGTATCTAATTCAGGAGTATTACCAGTATTTAATCCAGGAGTATTACCAGTATCTAATTCAGGAGTATTACCAGTATCTAATCCAGGAGTATTACCAGTATCTAATCCGGGAGTATTACCAGTATCTAATCCAAGAGTATTACCAGTATTTAATCCAGAAGTATTACCAGTATCTAATTCGGGAGTATTACCAGTATCTAATCCAGGAGTATTACCAGTATCTAATCCGGGAGTATTACCAGTATCTAATCCAAGAGTATTACCAGTATCTAATCCAAGAGTATTACCAGTATCTAATCCAGGAGTATTACCAGTATTTAATCCAGAAGTATTACCAGTATCTAATTCGGGAGTGTTACCAGTATCTAATTCGGGAGTATTACCAGTATCTAATTCGGGAGTATTACCAGTATCTAATCCAGGAGTATTACCAGTATCTAATTCGGGAGTATTACCAGTATCTAATCCAGGAGTATTCCCAGTGGTTGATGATTTGACCTCCTTGTAAAGTTGCTACCTACCTTTTTATAATATAATTGATCTGTGGTGCTATAATCTCAAATCATTGTTGTGAAGATGTGAAGTCCAATAAAATAAATGATACAAAGGAGATTAAACTCGCGGCTGTGACTATCTGGTGATAAAGGACTGAGAAGCTAAATGAATGAAAGCATAAAGTCCTGGGTAACAAAATAAAGACATGTAATATATAAACCTGAAGAAGTCCCAATGGGGAAGACATGAGCACATGGCCTACCGCTGAATACTGTGACATTTATTTTTCAGGATTTGGCACGTAAAAACTAACTGATGACTCTTTTTTTATATTTCTTAGGAGATTGATGGAAAGTCTTTGCTGCTTATGACCAGAAATGATGTTCTGACCGGACTTTCATTAAAATTAGGCCCAGCTCTCAAAATGTACGAGTATCATGTAAAACCTTTGCAAACACAGCATTTGAAGAACAACTCTTCATAGGGCTGAAGAAAACGAGGTCCATCATCGTGCCATGGAGACGGATAAAGATTTAGCTTTGTACAATCTCTTAAATAAGTGAATTTAGCAAAACAATTCCAGCCAAATATGAACATCTGTCCATCGGGATATTTAGGAACGGAGAATTTTCTTACTTCATCTTGACAAGGAAACTTCTGCTTCACTCTATGTAACTTGATCTTCTTAAAGGAAGTAGAGGGTAAACTTTTTTAGACAGTGACAAAAAGGAGAAGCAGGTATGTGACAGTGCATAGAAAAAGCCAACTTCTTGTTTTCTAAAGTATTACCTTATTGAAGGACAACTGTTCCAAACACACAGCTGGCCACTTCTCTGGACTTTCTTCACATTCCTTGCATTACATATGTTATGTGTATAGGTTTAAGGATTAAAATGGCAACTTATTTTTACTGGAAGAATCTTTAACATTGGGTAACGGGGCTTGAGAAATCCACACGTCCAGGACGTACGCGAAATGTAGGGGACACGTGCCGGGAGGAATAAACGGGTACAAGAACTATGTTGGTGGCAGAGTTGTCAATCGCCACCCTGTTTCCCGAAGTCATGTCTGACGGTGCTTTGCACTTAGCACTGACTGACCGCCCCCTATGCCACAAATGTGACTCTCCGGCGCCCCCATTCCTTCCAGCACCGCGGCAGCCAGGGGACATTATGTAGGGGGTTGATGGAGGTCAGTGACACTTTACGGGCTCTGCGTATAGATTATTGAACTTGTACATACGTAAAATAAAGTGAACGATATGACAATCTTGTAATTTGTATAAAATAGAATATGGTGTTTTACCGTTTTGTTTTCTAGTCTTGGTGCCGCGCCGCGGGGCGTCTCCCTCTGCACCGCGGGGCGTCTCCCTCTGCACCGCGGGGCGTCTCCCTCTGCACCGCGGGGCGTCTCCCTCTGCACCGCGGGGCGTGTCCCTCTGCACCGCGGGGCGTCTCCCTCTGCACCGCGGGTGTCTCCCTCTGCACCGCGGGGCGTCTCCCTCTGCACCGCGGGGCGTCTCCCTCTGCTCCGCGGGGCGTCTCCCTCTGCACCGCGGGGCGTCTCCCTCTGCACCGCGGGGCGTCTCCCTCTGCACCGCGGGGCGTGTCCCTCTGCACCGCGGGGCGTCTCCCTCTGCTCCGCGGGGCATCTCCCTCTGCACCGCGGGTGTCTCCCTCTGCACCGCGGGGCGTCTCCCTCTGCACCGCGGGGCGTCTCCCTCTGCACCGCGGGGCGTCTCCCTCTGCTCCGCGGGGCGTCTCCCTCTGCACCGCGGGGCGTCTCCCTCTGCACCGCGGGGCGTCTCCCTCTGCACCGCGGGGCGTGTCCCTCTGCACCGCGGCTTTAATTACGAAGACAATGGAACATGTATCTTCTGGTTATGAAAAAATGTGTTACTGTTACTAGGTCTGTCACTGCTGCCCACTCATCGATGTGGTTCCATGCAATATACTTAACTAAAGTATACATAGGGCTGTGCGTCTGTCACAATGGTACTTTCATGTAATCCGTTAAGTGTGAAAATGTTATTTTACTGTAAAGAAAAAAAATGATATTTAAATCGTGATGTTTCCATTTCATTGTTTTTAGCTCTTGAAACCTCAGTATCACTCAGGCATGCGACACCTCATCTAACATTTTGTAGTAATTATCGCACACTTTAGGATATGTTTAATAGCTTTTAAAAGCCTAGCGGCAAAAAGCACAACAATAAACTCCACAGAATATACGGTACGTCCTGCATTTTGCTTGGGGCTAATGGAGGAATAATGTCTAATTGAGGTAGGGATTGCAAAACTACTAGTTTTTGTTGTTATTTTGCAGATAATAAAAAATGACAGACATATTTAAGAGTCCCTGCAGAAAATGGCTGGAAGTTCTGACCATAAATGATGTGACTAATATAAAAATGTGAAAACATATTTTTTATAACCTGTATGGAACTTGGACCTTAGGTAAATGTACATTTACAAGGTGCTAATTACAGCTCGTAATTCAGGCTTCATCTTCATCTTCACTACTTGATGTTCTCTCCCTTGTATTACGACAATGTGTCCACCTTATATTCTTCATTTTGTTTGTTTATAAAACAAAGATATATGCTAAAAACAGGTACCAGATTTTACAATGTAGTTTTATGTTGTATGAAATTGTTTTTTCTTTGTACACACACACACACACACACACACACACACACACACACACACACACACACACACACACACACACACACACACACACACACACACACACACACACTCTGTTGAGAGAAAACATGCTTTGTTTTGTATTTGCCAATTTCTGTAAACTGATGATGTCTGCTTTTGTTAGCGTTGTGCTTCTGAAGGTAACAATACATGGTGTAAGAGAAAGTTGCTTTTTGTAGAATTTTTACAGACGGACATGAAAAACCGGACCCTTTTCTGGGATTGAGTTTTTGGATCTGACCATGCAGATTAGTGGAGCTCAAATGTAGTCTTCCAGGACTACCAAAAAGGCTGGATTTTCTAGGGAATGCTTTCCTTGGCAAGTTGACTTAGTGATAATCGAGACTGGGCTAATAGCCCAAGTACTTATTAATGAGAGAAATCCTAAATACCCGGCCCTCGAGGACTGAACGTGCGCACCACTGAGAGAGATCACGTTAAACAGTGTTTAGATTTTATTTTATGGAAGCACTGCAGGGACGTCTTCATACTATATACCCTTCTGGGTAATAATATCACAGTACCCATCTCCAGGGTTACTTAGAATTTTGCCAGTGACATTGTGACCGTCTCAAAGGTGCTTCAGCTCTTACTGTTGGGGAAAAAATACATTTTTCAAACAAATGTCGTTTTGTTAACTAATGTTCAAAATGCATGAACGCTCGAATGGAAAGAAGTGTGTGGGGAAAGTGTCTGTTTGTTACACAGATACTTCAGGTTTTATTTTAATGTTGAATGTTATAAATATATGTATCACTGGGAAAAATTCTGATTAAATTGTGCGGAGAGCTTGTAACTGATGTTTGGGTGAATCTTGTAACGCTTGCTATTTTGCACCTGTCAAAGGTTTAGTAGCTTTTCCTTTTAATTCTGTGCATTGATAGAGCAGAGTAAATGAGTACTTCGGTATCACACGAATGTCTCGGTGCTGCCCTGCGCTCTGGTGATTCGCTGGTACACAGTGCAGTGCTGATAGTCAGGCTGTGTCGTCTGTGTGGAGAGAAACGGTGAGGGGAAACTGCCTCTAATTAGTACTCGGGGCTCAGAGGTATATCCTGTGGCCCTTACCTCTGCAGCCTGGCTTCCGATCTGGCAAAGGTGTCCCCGTGCTGGTATCCGTTTTTTCCCAGTTCACGCGATGGTGGGTGGGTAATTCAGCAAGTACAGGACCTCCCGCGACGCCCTCTCTCCTGGCGGGCGTCCTTGATCTAGCAGTTGAAAAGGAGATATCCGGAGCCACTGCGGTATGATGATAATCTGCGCAATCGAACCGCAATTGAAAGAATAAAAAAGCTGTGTGTGCTGAGCACGCGCATAGTAAGTGAAACTTCTTTGACTTTTGTCACAGAAATTGTATTTGTGTTGGTGTTGGTGATGTTTTAATTAAAAATCAAAATACAATCTCAATGACAAAATGCAAATAAATTTGACTTAGAATGCGCGTGCTCGGCACACATCCCCTGTATTAGCTATTTGCACTAAGTGTGAATTCCGCGTGTGACTGTGCGTGTGACTGTGCATGTGACTGAGAGTGTGCGTGTGACTGAGAGTGTGCGTGTGACTGAGAGTGTGCGTGTGACTGAGAGTGTGCGTGTGACTGAGAGAGTGCGCGTGTGACTGAGAGTGTGCGCGTGTGACTGAGAGAGTGCGCGTGTGACTGAGAGTGTGCGTGTGACTGAGAGTGTGCGTGTGACTGAGAGTGTGCGTGTGTGACTGAGAGTGTGCGCGTGTGACTGAGAGTGTGCGCGTGTGACTGAGAGTGTGCGCGTGTGACTGAGAGTGTGCGCGTGTGACTGAGAGTGTGCGCGTGTGACTGAGAGTGTGCGCGTGTGACAGAGTGCGCGTGTGACTGAGAGTGCGCGTGTGACTGAGAGTGCGCGTGTGACTGAGAGTGCGCGTGTGACTGAGAGTGCGCGTGTGACTGAGAGTGCGCGTGACTGAGAGTGCGCGTGTGACAGAGTGTGCGCATGTGACAGAGTGTGCGCGTGACAGAGTGTGCGTGTGACAGAGTGTGCGTGTGACTGAGAGTGCGCGTGTGACTGAGAGTGCGCGTGTGACAGAGTGTGCGTGTGACAGAGTGTGCGGGTGACAGAGTGTGCGTGTGACTGAGAGTGTGCGTGTGACTGAGTGTGCGTGTGACTATGCGTGTGCGTGTGACTGTGCGTGTGACTATGCGTGTGCGTGTGACTGTACGTGTGCGTCTGACTGTGAGTGTGACTGAGTGCGTCTGACTGTGAGTGTGACTGAGTGTGAGTGTGACTGAGTGTACGTGTGACTGTGAGTGTGCGTGTGAGTGTGACTAAGTGTGCGTGTGACTGTGAGTGTGTGTGGGGGTCGTGGGGGTCAGTGTGTGGGGGTCTGGGGGGGTCAGTCAGTGTGTGTGGGGCTCTGGGGGGGTCAGTGTGTGTGGGGGTCTGGGGGGTCAGGCAGTGTGTGTGGGGGTCTGGGGGGGTCAGGCAGTGTGTGTGGGGGTCTGGGGGGTCAGGCAGTGTGTGTGGGGGTCTGTCAGTGTGTGTGGGGGTCTGGGGGGTTCAGTCAGTGTGTGTGGGGGTCAGTCAGTGTGTGTGGGTCTCTGGGGGGTCAGTCAGTGTGTGGGGGTCTGGGGTGGTCAGTCAGTGTGTTTGGGGGTCTGGGGGGGTCAGTCAGTGTGTGTGGGGGTCTGGGGGGGTCAGGCAGTGTGTGTGGGGGTCTGTCAGTGTGTGTGGGGGTCTGGGGGGTTCAGTCAGTGTGTGTGGGGGTCTGGGGGGTTCAGTCAGTGTGTGTGGGGGTCTGGGGGGTTCAGTCAGTGTGTGTTGTGGTCTGGGGGGTTAGTCAGTGTGTGTGGGGGTCTGGGGGGGTCAGTCAGTGTGTGTGGGGGTCTGGGGGGGGTCAGTCAGTGTGTGTGGGGGTCTGGGGGGGTCAGTCAATGTGTGTGGGGGTCTGGGGGGGTCAGTCAGTGTGTGTGGGGGTCTGGGGGGTTCAGTCAGTGTGTGTGGGTCTCTGGGGGGTCAGTCAGTGTGTGTGGGGGTCTGGGATGGTCAGTCAGTGTGTTTGGTGGTCTGGGGGGTCAGTCAGTATGTGTGGGGGTCTGGGGGGGTCAGTCAGTGTGTGTGGGGGTCTGGGGGGGTCAGTCAGTGTGTGTGGGGGTCTGGGGGGGTCAGTCAGTGTGTGTGGGGGTCTGGGGGGGTCAGTCAGTGTGTGTGGAGGTCTGAGGGGATCTGTCAGTGTGTGGGGGGGTCCGGGGGGGGTCAGTCAGTATGTGGGGGGGTCCGTCAGTGTGTGGGGGGTCCGGGGGGGTCCGTCAGTGTGTGGGGGGTCTGGGGGGGGGGGTCCGCGCGGGTTGCGCCCGGGTTTTTGTAACACCGCTTCCTGGGGGGCCCGCAAACGCCCGCGTCACTGGAGGGCTGAATGGCGCCGCTGCCAGCCGCTTCTGCGCATGCGCGGCATGGCAGCGGTAGTGGAAGTTAGGCGGGCACATGTGTGGGCTGGGAGGGAGGTCCCATTCGGGTTAGGAAAGGGGGGGGGGGCTGTCCCGGTCGGGCGGTCTCTGCTGTCCCGGTCAGGCGGTCTCTGCTGTCCCGGGCAGCAGACGGGGAACGGCAACACATGTTTACAGCCGTGGCAGCGGGCGGGGAACGGCGCCGCTGCCAACCGCTTCTGCGCATGCGTGGCTTTCCTCCAGTCCCCATGATTACTGAGCATGCGCGGCTTGGCAGCGGATGTGCGGGGGGAATGGCGGCCGTTAGGAGCGGCGCCGGCGGCTATCGCCGCCGCCGCCGCCGCATATGTCATTAGCCATGTGGGGGGAGCAGCGCCCGTTAGGAGCGGCGCCGGCGGCTATCGCCGCCGCCGCCGCATCTGATTTGTGGAGCGGGTGTGATGTCAGTGTTGGGGTCGGGCTGAGCCAGAACACAGCCCGGCCTCAACTGCCAGCACTGACGTCACATCCGTTTCATTTCTGTCTCCACAATCCATTTTTGCCCCATCACGAATGAGGTGCCACTAAGGAAGTTTCACTTCAAAAAGGCTTTTATTGCTGCACACACACACGAACAGGTGAACCATGTCCTCCGTCTACGCGTTTCACGCCATTAAGGGCGCTTCGTCCTTCAACTACTTCAGTATCACAACTGGACTAACACGGCTGTTTCTACTTAATTCCCATTGATAACATTTGCTTGGTTTTATCCTTTTCCTATTTGCACATACACTAGTGTCACTGTAGGATACAATATATGCTACTTTTCCTATGGATGTCTCAAAATCTCTCATTTCGGTTAGATGATTGAATAAAAGCCATGCACGCACTGTTTTATACGGTAATAAGGCAACCGGAAAAGAGATGCAAGCCAAGAAGAGATCGGGAGAACAGACCAGGTATATTACAGTGTACAGCAAGCATGTCAAACTCAAATGCTAACAAGGCCAAATAAACAAGGTTTAAGTCTAGGTGGGCTGCAAAAAAAAAACAACTTATATTTTCATAGAAACGTAGGTTTATTTCGAAAAGTTGTGTGTGTGTGTGTGTGTGTGTGTGTGTGTGTACCTCACAAAACGGAAAAAAAAAAAGCCAGATGTGAATGACTTCTGAACCCATTAACCAGTGTCAGGACGCCCCCTCTTGATTTCCAAAGCAGCAATCCCGCCTGGAATCTTACCTGATCCGTAGTCCCTCAAGGTACTATACTGGAGGGGAGGTGTTTCCTATCTGTCTTCCGATGTCTCCCGTGAGAAACTTGAGTCAGATCCGGAAGAAAGCAGAATAGGTTATTTCGGTGTAGGTATAGGGCAGTTAAGATAAAAACGAGAGGCAGAGAGAGAGGGAGAGAGGCGCAGAGAGGCAGAGAGACGGGGACAGAGGCACAGGGACAGACACACTCACACACAGACACACACACTCAGACACACACACACTCATACACAAACACACACACCCTCCCCCAGGTTTACCAGGCTTCAAGGAGAATGCAGTTTCTCCGCCGGGGTTTTGACTCCGCCCCCGTGTCCTCCCACACACGGCACGAGTGCAGATTGACTGCACCTGGCCACCATACGCCTCCAGCCCCTGCAGGCCAGATTTTACTTCCGCCCGTGCTACTCGCTTCTCCCGCGGCCAAAACTTTTAACCGCCGCCCACGCGCTAGCCGACACACGACCGCCGTGCTGGTTGTGAGCGGGCCGCAAAAATATCCGTTGCGGGCCGCATGTTTGACATGCCTGGTGTACAGGCTTCTTATACCCAGGTAATCACTGTTTGTTGCTGATCATGCTGTCATTTCTTGAGGATATAAAAATGAAGCAAACATACTGTGATAGTGTAACTATATGCACCATTTCCCCCGACACGCCATGATAACTACGGAACCGCTGCAGCTGTGAAATTGTGCAGAATTACCTGGTGGAAACCCTCATACGTTCAAAGGATCACTGATTTTTTAAGAGATTCAAACACAATTATAATGGGTATTGCTTCTCTGAGTGGGTCGGTACCACCAAGGAGCAGCATAAACTAATGTCGGTGATATGTATAATTCGGCAGACTAAGCTTCTTGGAGCCTTTTAAAATCTTGCAAGTGTCATTTTTTTAACCCTTGTGAAGCTTTCACTGTTTCCCTGGTAACTGAAAGGTTTATAAAAGCTTTATTTCATCTCTTTAATAAGGCTATTTGTTGAACCTTGCTTTACACAGGCTAAGAGCTGATCCTTTATTACATTTTGCTTCTGAAATTAACCAAAACATGCAAAGCTTCTGCTACAGTAGTTAAAAAAAGAAGCTTTTCTTGATTATTTCATGCAAACTTGTGCAGTAACGCAGCACTGCGATGGCTGGAGGCAGTGTGTTTGCTGACCATGCAGATTTAACTAACGTAATCGCACCAATTATCGTCTGAGCATGTTTTTGCTGGTACAAGTTTTAACATGTTATCAATGGAGCTGCAAGTTGCAAAATGGCACCATTAATTACTGTACATGCCTTACCACAAGATAACGGGGAAGGTAATGTTGGATGCATCTATACCTAAGGTTCAAGGCAATGAGAGTTGAAATGCCACATTTCACATAATTAGCAATATCACCTACTACTGAACCACGTAACTAAATGGACCCTAATATTTTGACCAAGGATAATGGTAAAGTGATTACATAGGTCTCCAGTCTTCTGTCCTCGTCCCCTCTACAACCTGCACTCGATCCTATCCCTTCATATCTCCTCCTCTCACTCTGCACCGCAATTTTTCCTGCATTAACTCATCTCTTCTATGAGCACAGGCTCCTTCCATTCATGCTTCTGTCACACCCATCCTGAACAAACCCTCTCTCGATCCTGCCCCCCCCCCTTCCAGAGACCGTCCTATCTCCGACTCATAACTGCATACTACTGCACTTTCTCTCATTTAACTCTTTCCTTGATGCACTCCAGTCTGGATTCAATTCTAACCACTGTAGTGAAACTGCATTAACAAAAGTCATTAATGACCTCCCTAAGGCCAAATCTCAAGGACAATTCACCCTACTTATTCTTTTGGACCTTTCTGCTGCTTTTGATTCCGTTGGTCATTCCATCTGTTCTATTGGCCTCCGTGACACTGCCCTCTCCTGGTCCCCCAATTCTATTGGCCTCTGTGACACTGCCCTCTCCTGGTCCCCCAATTCTATTGGCCTCCGAGACACTGCCCTCTCCTGGTCCCCCAATTCTATTGGCCTCCGTGACACTGCCCTCTCCTGGTCCCTGCATTCTATTGGCCTCTGTGACACTGCCCTCCTGGTCCCCCAATTCTATTGGCCTCCGTGACACTGCCCACTCCTGGTCCCTTCATTCTATTGGCCTCTGTGACACTGCCCTCTGCATTCTATTGGCCTCCGTGACACTGCCCTCTCCTGGTCCCTGCATTCTATTGGCCTCCATGACACTGCCCTCTCCTGGTCCCCCAATTCTATTGGCCACTGACACTGCCCTCTCCTGGTCTCTCCATTCCATTGGCCTCCGTGACACTGCCCTCTCCTGGTCCCCCAATTCTATTGGCCACTGTGACACTGCCCTCTCCTGGTCTCTCCATTCCATTGGCCTCCGTGACACTGCCCTCTCCTGGTCTCCATTCCACTGGCCTCTGTGACACTGCCCTCTCCTGGTCCCTCCATTTCATTGGCCTCCGTGACACTGCCCTCTTCTGGTCCCTCCATTCTATCAGCCTCCGTGACACTGCCCTCTCCTGGTCCCTCCATTCTATCAGCCTCCGTGACACTGCCCTCTCCTGGTTTACACCTTACCTACTGTAACTGAGCGCACGTTCAGTGTTTCCATTACTGGCACATCCTTCGTTTCACTCGCACTCACAGCTGGTGTACCCCCTGGCTATGTTCTCCAAATTTACATCTCCCCTTCTCTCTAATCCCATGTCACTAACGATCTTTCTATCTCTTCATGGATGTCCAATCACTATCTTAAGTTTATTTTTGACATGTTACGTTTACCCTTTTGACACCTAACAACCCTACACCTAGACCGGGGTTCTCACTTGCTATAGATGATTTCACCATGACCCCGATGTCCAAAGTTAGATGCTCATTGTGTCATTCTTCACTCCACCCTCATTCATCCCGCACATTCAGTACCGCTCCAAATCATGTCGTTACCACCTCCGCAATATTGGTAAAAATCCCTTGTGACAGGGTGAATGAACGTCACCAGCCATATACCTGGCAAACCTATGTTTAGGCTTGCAGTGCAGCACTGACGCGGTTAAGTTTCAGTTGAGAAGGGGTGCTTAATTAGTCTGACCCCAGCTGCATAATCAGGGTGTTTTAAACCCCCCAGGCTGTACACACATGCAAGCTAGCAGGTCAGGAGACAGGACTGAAATACTGAAGAGATTACTGCTATAAGGTCTGTTTTTCAAAGTACATGTGTGATGAACTGTCTGTGTCCTGCATGCTGAAGAGAAGCTGCCTTGTTTTATATGCTGAAGAGAAGCTATTTTGTTTTTGTCTGCTGAAGAGAAGCTATTTTGTTTTTGTATGCTGAAGAGAAGCTATTTTGTTTTTGTGTGCTCTATATTTTTAAGGCTCAATAAAGCCTTATCAAGAGAACCCGCGTGTGTGGTTGCATGTACCCTGCAACATCCCTGCTGTGAGAAGAGTAGAGCGCGCACCCACACCTCTCTTACCCTGGGGCACATGGTGCTGCAATGATCCGAGGCTCCCTCCTGTTGGCCGGAAGTGGAACGCAACTTCTAGCGCTGACAGGAGCAGGAAGAGTAAGGATCACAGTGACTGGGTGGCTGCTGCTGGGCGTGGGAGTCGTCGAGTGACTGCTGCTTGGGCTGCCCTCGCCGGGCCTGGGAAAGCTGTGAAAGTTCTCAGATACCCCTTCTGGCGGCCGCGGAATCACTGCCCTGGAGAGTCACATTCAAGACACTTGTGCTCGCCTACAAAGCTATATATGCATAATTCCGCTACTCTCTACACCTCTGAGCTAATATCCAAGTACTCAGACATGCAGCCTACGCTGCGCTCTTGATCTAAGTTTCTCCACCGGCCTTATTACTCCCTCTCACTCCCACCTCCAAGCCTTCTCCTGTGCTACTCCCCAACTCTGTGATTCTCTACCAATTCGGCACAATTAGAATCTCCCGACCATACATATAATTACAAGTGCCTTAAAAACACACTTCTTCAAGGAGGCTTATCCAACGCTCTCCCGATGTAGATTGCCAAACCCTCCTAAGAAACTCACACACATTATTCCTTGTGTCGTCACTCCCTTCTATCTAGATTGTAACCGTGGGACAGGGACCTCCTTCCTTATTGTCGGTTTCTCTTAACATGTATGTACTCTTTTCATACAATGTTATTGTATGTCCTCCCAGATAGTACTGAGCTGTGGAAAATGTTAGCGCCATACAGAGATATGATCATTCTTTTATTTGCATACATTTTTACACTCTCCCAGTTATTTCACTATCCCACCTACAGAAGGACAAAGGTTTCATCACTATCCCACCTACAGAAGAACAAAGCTTTCATCACTATCCCACCTACAGAAGGACAAAGCTTGCATCACTATCCCACCTACAGAAGGACAACGTTTCCATCACTATCCCACCTACAGAAGGACAAAGCTTTCATCACTATCCCACCTACAGAAGGACAAAGGTTCCATCACTATCCCACCTACAGAAGGACAAAGCTTTCATCACTATCCCACCTACAGAAGGACAAAGCTTTCATCACTATCCCACCTACAGAAGGACAAAGGTTTCATCACTATCCCACCTACAGAAGGACAAAGCTCTCATCACTATCCCACCTACAGAAGAACAAAGGTTCCATCACTATCCCACCTACAGAAGGACAAAGCTTTCATCACTATCCCACCTACAGAAGACAAAGGTTTCATCACTATCCCACCTACAGAAGGACAAAGCTTTCATCACTATCCCACCTGCAGGAGGACAAAGGTTTCATCACTATCCCACCTACAGAAGGACAAAGGTTTCATCACTATCCCACCTACAGAAGACAAAGGTTTCATCACTATCCCACCTACAGAAGAACAAAGGTTTCATCACTATCCCACCTACAGGAGGACAAAGGTTCCATCACTATCCCACCTACAGAAGACAAAGGTTTCAGCACTATCCCACCTACAGAAGGACAAAGGTTTCAATAGATATACAACACAGCTATAATGCTAATAGAATTTATACTAACAGCTCCGAACACTACATGTACGAAAAAATAATGTGTTTAAATACATTTAAAACATGATTTGGTTCAGTAATAAAAGATATACAAATGCACTAAGCATCAAATATTTACTGATTTTGAACAAATGGAGGTAAATTGAACATCCAATATTTAGGCCAATATGTAGTTATGCGTGTTACATACAAATAGATAGCATCTCGTATATATTGTGGGATTTTATTTACTCACATTAATGGTTCCCTTGTTATTGTCCCATTCAATATTTTAACAACAATTCCATATTTACTCAAATTTCCTCCGATGGGGTGCTGTTTGCTGAACTAACAATCTACCTCTCCCCGCTGTAACAATGTGCTTGATCTCAAATAATTCAATATATGACCAATCAATCATTAAAAATATCAATGTCCAGATGAATATTTGTTGTCCATAACTTGAAATCACATCACAGCTTTGCGGATGGTCTCCGTCTAACCGTGCCAGTAATGTTCCCATATGGATTGTCCGAAGGCAGCAAGACCTGATGAAAAAAATAAATATTTTTAAATCTATCAATCCAGCTGACCCTTTGCGCTGACCCTAACCATGAGCACATTAAGCTCGAGATGCAGTGAAGTTGCATAAATCATCATTACAAGTTCTCAGTTTTACTTTAAATGTTCTGATGATAACATTAGTGTTAAATGTCCTTTTATGTCTTTTTCATAATTACGCCAGCACAACAGACTTCAGTCATTCGGGTTCATCACATCACACGTTTATTTTGAAGATAATTATTTACATAAAAATAGTACAAAATGACAGATGACGTTCCAAATAAATTATGGTATTCTTAAAAATGGTTGCACAGCTTTCTTTCTGTTTCTGAGTTGATCTTAATCTCATGATAAAACTTGTTTCCTCCATGTCGGGTTTAACCTGTCTCTCTCTCTCTCTCTTCATGGTGATATGTCCTCACATCCTGATGTAATAAATCATCCAGCGCCTCTCCACCTGTCTCCTCCTTCTCTCTGCACCCAGTCTCTCCGCCTATCTCAGCTAACGCTGCTGGATATTTATCCAGGTAATATCCTGGAATCAGCTGTTACAATATATTTTGATTCCAAATTAGGTCCTGCAGCTTCAAACTGATGTCATATGAACGGCCCACAACTCCATACATAGAATAACCAAATATGGCGTATGTACTGGAATATTCTCAGATCTCCTTATTAATCCAACCTAAGTGTCATTGCCTCTTCGGTTGCATCAGCTAAAACCTACAGTTGTCAATAATCACTCAGTGTCAACCTAAACATGGCTTCTCTATAGAGACATTTTAGAGACAGCAGTACCCTTAATATAACTCTCCAATATACAGTAACTGACTATATCCCAACATATACCAAATTAAGAAAGAACCTTTGCAAATCAGATATAATATGTATGGGGGAAAAAACTATCAAGCAATATACTGACACACTTGACACTTCTGTATTGATAACGGATTCACTCCAATATAATTATTGTTGAATTGGATTTCTTACCACTAGGAATAAAATATATGAATAGGCTCATAATAAATTAACTAATGTGCTTAATAAGCAATGGGATGGTGCTATAAACAAGTACATACATTCAACGCAGACAGTTTCTGAGCTGAATTTACTGTTAGGATAATGTAAGATAACCTAGTAAAATGTTGTGATTAACAGGTTGGGATAAATCAATAAGGATGTTCTTAAAGCCGCCATACCGCTTTCCCCCCCACCTGAAGCGGGGATCCCTTAGAGCTGTTCCACGGCCCTCTGGCATCCTGCTTCCCATAATATTTGTAGTTTTTTGTCTGCAGATTTTGACACTAAAAATATTGCCACCGTACTACAATTTCGACCCTGGCGTCACCAATAGAAAACTGCAGTATAATCGCCAGATGACACGGCTTTTCTATTGACCGCTGACCGTGCCCCGGACTCCGCAACCTTTTTGAATTGACCAGCTTGTCCGGTGAACAGCCAGCTTGTTGCTCAGGAGGTCGTGGACAACTGGGGGACCCCAGATGAGCTCTTGGGAACCCGATGGTTCAGGTAAAAGAATAAATAGCGACAGACGGAACTGATGCTTTAAGACACATTATAAAAGACAAGTGGATTGAGTGACGATACTTTACAATGGTTAAAGACCAAATGAGCCTTACATGCCCAGTAGTTTGGTTCACCATAACTTATCACACTGTAATAATAATTGTTGTCTGCGCTGTGATAGGAACTGATGGGGACTAACTCCGACGTTTACACAGTATAGTTTTACCTCGTCCTGGTTGGTGATGCCCATCTTGCTCATATCGATGGTAAAGTAATGTTTGTTTGGAAATATGATATTAATTTCTTCAATCTGAAAATGATAAAAAAAATTATTTAGATCATTAAAAAAAAAGTTGAGAAACAAGCGAATTGTTTTTCTTTGAGTGTTTCTCCTCCGAAGTTCTGTCTCCCATCCCTATCACCAGCCAGCCACTCATATTTAATATTATTGTCTATAACCACGGAGTAAAGAAATGCATGCATGGTAGCGCTTTTGCTTTGGTTCCCTATATATACAGTTGACCATTCTGGCACTAAGTGTATTTTATAGCAGATTTGCGCAAACTTGGGGGTGCAACATTTTCTGGGGGGACGTGGAGCTTACAGAGGCCCCATGCTCTTCCCCACAAAATGTAAATAAAATGCAGGTGGAGCACCCAAGGCTTCTATATCCCTTACCTGCTCGATGGCGGCTTCTGGCGACACATCGCCATGACAACGCAAAGTCAAATGATGCCGCAGGGTAAAATGACAATGCAAAGTCACATGACGTTCTGACGTCAAAGGACACTGCCGATGCCGGAGAAAAGGTCTGGGGGGGGGGGGGGGTGGGGTGGGGTGGGGGGATGGGCAAGTGAAACCAGGGGACGCAAACAAAAAAGTTTGCGCACCCGTGTTTTATAGCATAATACCAGTTGGCAAATATGGCCAATAGTGCATAAGAAATGTGCATTTGTGTCTCCATGTTCTATACCTCTGACATGTTCTATACCTCTGACATGTTCTATACATCTGACATGTTCTATACCTCTGACATGTTCTATACCTCTGACATGTTCTATACCTCTGACATGTTCTATACCTCTGACACGTTCTATACCTCTGACACGTTCTATACCTCTGACACGTTCTATACCTCTGACACGTTCTATACCTCTGGCATGTTCTATACCTCTGGCATGATCTATACCTCTGACATGTTCTATACCTCAGCATGTTCTATACCTCAGCATGTTCTATACCCCTCCCCCACCCTGCCTGCAGCCAGGCACTGACTCCTCCCCCTCCCTGCCTGCAGCCAGGCACTGACTCCTCCCCCATCCTGCCTGCAGCCAGGCACTGACTCCTCCCTCTCCCTGCCTGCAGCCAGGCACTGACTCCTCCCCCACCCTGCCTGCAGACAGGCACTGACTCCTCCCCCTCCCTGCCTGCAGCCAGGCACTGACTCCTCCCCCACCCTGCCTGCAGACAGGCACTGACTCCTCCCCCTCCCTGCCTGCAGCCAGGCACTGACTCCTCCCCCTCCCTGCCTGCAGCCAGGCACTGACTCCTCCCCCTCCCTGCCTGCAGCCAGGCACTGACTCCTCCCCCTCCCTGCCTGCAGCCAGGCACTGACTCCTCCCCCTCCCTGCCTGCAGCCAGGCACTGACTCCTCCCCCTCCCTGCCTGCAGCCAGGCACTGACTCCTCCCCCACCCTGCCTGCAGCCAGGCACTGACTCCTCCCCCACCCTGCCTGCAGCCAGGCACTGACTCCTCCCCCACCCTGCCTGCAGCCAGGCACTGACTCCACCCCCACGCTCCCTGCAGCCAGGCACTGACTCCTCCCCACCCTGCCTGCATCCAGGCACTGACTCCTCCCCCTCCCTGCAGCCAGGCACTGACTCCTCCCCCACCCTGCCTGCAGCCAGGCACTGACTCCTCCCCCACCCTGCCTGCAGCCAGGCACTGACTCCTCCCCCACCCTGCCTGCAGCCAGGCACTGACTCCTCCCCCACCCTCCCTGCAGCCAGGCACTGACTCCTCCCCACCCTGCCTGCATCCAGGCACTGACTCCTCCCCCTCCCTGCCTGCAGCCAGGCACTGACTCCTCCCCCACCCTGCCTGCAGCCAGGCACTGACTACTCCCCCACCCTGCCTGCAGCCAGGCACTGACTCCTCCTCCACCCTGCCTACAGCCAGGCACTGACTCCTCCCCCTCCCTGCCTGCAGCCAGGCACTGACTCCTCCCCACCCTGCCTACAGCCAGGCACTGACTCCTCCCCCAGCCTGTCTGCAGCCAGGCACTGACTCCTGCCCCACCCTGCCTGCAGCCAGGCACTGACTCCTCCCCCACCCTGCCTGCAGCCAGGCACTGACTCCCCCACCCTGCCTGCAGCCAGGCACTGACTCCTCCCCCTCCCTGGAGATAGAGAAAATGGAGAGCTGAGTGTGTGGGAGGGCTGCAGTGAGTGAGTGTGTGGGAGGGCTGCAGTGAGTGTGTGGGAGGGCTGCAGTGAGTGTGTGGGAGTGAGGGCTGCAGTGAGTGTGTGCGGGAGGGCTGCAGTGAGTGTGTGGGAGAGAGAGCTGCAGTGTGTGAGTGTGGGAAGGAGGGCGGCAGTGAGTGAGTGTGTGGGAGGGCTGCAGTGAGTGTGTGGGAGGGAGAGCTGTAGTGAGTGTGTGGGAGGGAGGGCTGCAGATAAGTGATATACCCAAGGTTACTGTAACTGTTACAGGTGTGTAGAGGGAGAGCTGCAGTGTGTGTGTGCGTGTGTGCGTGTGTGCGTGTGTGCGTGTGTGCGTGTGTGTGTATGGGGGAGGTGGCTGTAGTACTGTGTGTATATGTGTGTATGTACTGTATGGGGAGGTGGCTGTAGTGTATGTACTGTATGTATATAGAGGGGGCTTTATGTATTCACAATTTAAGTTTAATAAAGAAGTACAGTAAAAGCACAAAAGAAAATATAGAATATGTTTATAAAAAGCAATATAACTTTACAAATGTGTCTATCTTTTTTATGGTCAGTAATGCCCTGTTCTGAGGGGATTATTACGTAAATATATAGGGAACCATGTTAAAAATGGTTTGGAAGCAAAAGGTGACACTGTGTGCTCATTTGCATGTCATTGCCCAGAATCCCTTGCTGCAGTGGAAGTGCTGTGTGCTGGGTGATAATGGTGAAAGGCGGGGTTGCAGACCTGTCTAAGACATGCAAATGAGCATACAGTAATATTTCCATTTTTTATTCATGATACACTTTCCACGAGCTACCTACCAGCACATGTGACTGTCCCCAGCATACGGAATATCAGAACACATATTACATTTCCACAGGATGAATTACAAAAGATGCAACAATATATATACAGATCACAAAACAAAAATAAATACATAAACATCTGGACAACAAATATTACTACTAATACAGCATTAATATTTAAAAAAACAATCAATTTGACGCAACTCATGGGAGGAGCTTATGTCAGCCGCTCTGAGTGTAATAGTTGACTCTGATTACTTTTATTTTGTAATAAAACATACTTCAACCATAGAGATTCATATATATATATATATATATATATATATATATATATATATATATATATACATAAAAAGATAGTGAATCTCTATGGTTGAAGTATGTTTTATTACAAAATAAAAGTAATCAGTAATATATATATTAAAGCAAGAGGTCTTTAATGAATGTAATGCCCAGAAGTCTTACTTTCAGTATCCCAAGAAGTCTCTCTATTCAGATCCCCATCATTGAATTGGGTTCTGCTGGAGAGGTTTCCATCCCAATTACTGAGCAATATCTTGCAGACACTTCCATGACTCTATCCCTAGGCTCCGGTCACGAGACATACCTCTGGTACTTTGCTCAGGCTGAGCACCTGGATATCATATAGGGTTTTCTGCACAGATGGGGAGTATTCTCCTTTATCATAAGGCCCAGCAAACTTATCAAGGATTGTTTCCTTAATGGTTTCCCTATAAAATAAGAAAGTCATTACTTCCTGTGCTTCTTTTTGTAATGCTGTATAATACTGCATCCAGCATGGACAACTCCGCATATCATTTATAGGAAATAGTGATAAAGGTATGGAAATACTAAATTACACAGTAGCTGTTTGCAAGCTAGTGACCTTGACAATTAGTCTTTCAACATCAACAAATCAATGTTCGGAGAAAGGTTATCTTGCATGTCAACATTTCAGGATGTGCAAGGTGAAATAGCTGCAAACTGTACACAGGATACTAAGGAAGAGTTTATAGTACTTGCTACGGCAACGGCGACGTTGTGCAGCGCTGTAGCAAGTACATGTTGTCCGTCACGGGGGCCCATAGGGGGCATGACCGCGACACGTCACCCGTCGCGATCACTGACAAACGGAAGATTTTGATATTTCCAGCGATCGAGGGGTGACGTAACGGGCACGTGAGGGCGAACCGCTCCCCCCCAGTCGGGATCTCTGGTCATAAATTGTGATTTACATGAAATTCAATGTGCCTAATAATTTTTCAGGGTTTTTAAACTGAAATCGTTGCACAAACATCAAAATAAAACAAAACTTCATTAAACATAAGAAATTCGCTAGTTATATTTATAATGCAACAAATGTAGGTACCCTGCATAGAAATGCATTCAACTAAAGGAAACTGGATTTTCGTGCTTTCTGAGAGGCACATTTTCAATAATATCTTCGAATTCGCGCAGCAAATCACTTCCGAGTTGCTCAACAATGCTCGCCATGAGACGCTCCTGCGTTTTTGTGGATTTTAGCCTGTTCTTTATGAATTTCTTCTTTGAAAACGACCGTTCGTCAGTACAATTGGTCACCATCTGCACTAAATCCATTCTCAGAACAATTTCCACGTTAGGAAATGTAGCTCTGAAATCGTTCTCATTAGATCTTTGTAGAAGAACACTTCCTGCGGTGTTGTCACTGTAACCTTCTTTGTAGAGATTAACAATCACAGCCAGCAGTTCCATAATACCAAGATACTGTAGTTACTATTCCTTGGTGATCCAACCCTTCATTATCACCCCGGAAAGCCAGTCCACGTTCAGCAATGAATTTTATGGAACACACAACACGTGTAGAACTTTCCGCCAATATCCACTCACCTCCGCTTCTTGTTTTGCCAAATTCCTTTCCACGTTTCGCCCAAATTGTTAGAGATTCCAAGTGATACTGTGAAGCCTCGTGTTCAGCCAACCGTTCACTTCCATGTTTCCAGCCACAAAACCCAGTACTGACAGTTTTACTTTATGTGTAGCCACTAGTTTACAGATTAGCAGTAAGTAGACTTTACCACTAGTTTACAGATTAGCAGTAAGTAGACTTTACCACTAGTTTACAGATTAGCAGTAAGTAGACTTTACCAGTAGTTTACAGATTAGCAGTAAATAGACTTTACCACTAGTTTACAGATTAGCAGTAAGTAGACTTTACCAGTAGTTTACAGATTAGCAGTAAATAGACTTTACCACTAGTTTACAGATTAGCAGTAAATAGACTTTACCAGTAGTTTACAGATTAGCAGTAAATATAATTTACCACTAGTTTAAAAATTAGCAGCAGACTTTACCAGTAGTTTACAGATTAGCAGCAGACTTTACCAGTAGTTTACAGATTAGCAGTAAGTAGACTTGACCACTAGTTTACAGATTAGCAGTCAATAGACTTTACCAGTAGTTTACAGATTAGCAGTAGGTAGATTTGACCACTAGTTTACAGATTAGCAGTCAATAGACTTTACCACTGGATTATAGATTAGCAGTAAATAGACTTTACCACTAGTTCGAGAGAAACACAGCCAGGAGCAGTTATTCGTTTAAATAAATTTCTAGTAAATAAAACATTACTTGCCCCAAAAATTGGCAGAATTTAGATTTTTGAAGGCAATTCAGTGGATACGTAGAAAGGTAGCATAGAATAGCCGCTTATTTAAAAAAAAAATATTTCATATATATTTATATTTTATATAATATATAATTTAATATTACAGTATTACGCAGTGACTGCATACTTCAAAAGTAGCTGAATTCAAGATCAGAAAATATTTACGAAAAAATGGCTCTTATCAAATTATTCACCATGTGTGGCAGTCCCTGCTTTGTGGAGGCCCCTGCTTTGTGGAGACTCCTGCTTTGTGGAGGCCTACGGCGACCTCCCTGTCCGCCCCCCTTTGAATCCGGCCCCTCTGCAGTAGAGGTGTTGAGTTTACTTAGTTATGTGACTAATCCCCGGGGTGATTTGCAATCTAATATTGTTCCTCCTGTTGCACGGAAGTCAGAGATGACAGAATGTTGTGGTGGATAAACCCTTAAAAAAAGCTTTATTGAGATTAGTAAACATATGATGAAGATATTGGTGGTTTTCCACTTGAGTACGATAACCATTATTGACCAACAGCCATTTAATTTACCGGCGGGACCCCATTGTGAAGCAAAGCATCGCGGGAGCCTGTCATGGTGGTTACGCTGCACGCACTTACCAAACCGAATCAAAGTTAACTCGCTTACAGGTGTTGTATTTCCACTTGCAGTTCACAACAGTAGAAAAGCATCGATCTTTCACCTCAGGAAGTGTAGTAAATTTATCTTTCAGAAATCCCTCAAATCCAGACTGTGTGGTTTTCAGGATCCGTAGTTCTTTCATTCCAGAGTAAATAACAGGGAGTCCTGTTCAGGAAAAGTAGAATTCAAATGGAGATGAAATGTAAATAAATGTTAAAAAAACTGAAAATCAATAGTATGATATATAAGCCGACTGAGACAGATACAACTTCCAGTCTGGTGCAATTATATTTTTTTACAGTGTATTTCAACATGTTTAAAAGAGTCTGTATAACAGAATAAGGACAACTCCAGACCGCCAAAGGGCGTCATCGCAGGATCAGTATATTTAGACATTTCAGGTTGTCAGTAAAGTATTTGACTATAAACATGTGTGTGCGTGTAAAAGAATGTAACACTAAAAAAACGAAAAAATGGAAATGAAAAAAATCCCACACTATAGTAATGAAATTCTTAGTGCAAATCTAATATATACATGTCATTTATGTGTACCACATGGGGTCATCTACTTCTCAAATCTACAAAAATATGGTAAAAAAAGAAAAATCAGATAATTTACCATTCACTCCTTAACGGAGTCTCTAAATATTGGTGCATTTAAATGGCTTAATTACACTGATCTCGAGCTCAAGAATATCGGGTTCCACTTATTTCAAAATGTTCCCCCCAGGCCGTAACACCTAAAAAATAGCGTCAAATCAATTTGAGCAATAATAGGTGTTCGGGGTCAAAATCATATTAACAATCTTACTGTAATGCTATAGTAGAAACCGCCCAGAGAGGTGTTTCTCCAAAAAGCAGAAATTTATATATATATATATATAGAGAAAGAGACATCAAGGTCAGTAGGAGGAGGAAACAGAGAGACAGCAAGGAGAGGACAGGGATGTCGAAGAGCAGGGAATGAAGAGCAGTGCGCACATCGGGTAGGAGGGAGTGCAAAGAGAGGGGAGGAGAGACACCAAGGTCAGTAGGAGGAGGAAACAGAGAGATAGCAAGGAGAGGATGAGATAAGTAAGAGAGGAGGGACTGGAGTGTGCACAGACAGGAGCAGACTGTAAGGCAGGGCGTGTAAAGAAGAGCAGGGCTTGGTGGGGAAGATGGGACAAGAGACAGCAAGGCATTACAAGTAGGGGTGAAAACAAAGCATAATGTTTAATTCATAACCTTTAAGATCTGCTTGATCGACGTATGTTACACCGGGTACAGCTAGAATACTAAAAATATTTTTTCGTATATAGCGCTGTCCATAGAATTTTGCAGGCGCAATAAGCTTGTGCCCTGGAGAGCCTACAGTTTAATTTTGTAATTAGACAAGAGAAAGGTGCCCCATTATTTTATTTATGTGTAGTGCTACTTTTCCCTAGAATTGCTCAGTCGTCTTACAATTCTATATACAGTGAATGTAGCTCTGCTGTTAACTGTTTTCATTTTGGACAAGGACCAGAGGAACCCTGATTAAATTTATTGAAGAGATTGTGAGATATAAGATCTAAAATAATTTAAAATGCAATTCAAGTAGATCTTCTAATATGGTACAGCTTTTAAATATATTATATCGCTTAGATATAGCCTCTGTTAAATCATGCAAATCTAGTTTTGTGACCAAGTGACAAGCATATAAAGCTCTTTGTGGTCCAATCTTAAACCCTGGAAGCAAATGTCTCAGAGAAATAGAGAAAAGCTTTAACAATAATGAAAAAAGCAAAGGTGACAGGGGGCAACCATGCCCAGCACATAGCTCCAAGTTAAACGTTTGAACTAATGAGAAAAAGATACATAATTTAACCAGAACGGGTTACTTTGTAGACTTATCCACTTAGAACAACATAGAGCTAACCTTATCCCAGCAGGAATGGAGAGGGAGAGAGACACTAGATAGAACATTGTAAACTTAGAGGCAGTGGCGGATTTAAAATGCTGCCGCCCTAGGCCTGGGCCTAACAGGGAAACCCCCAATGTTTAAAGGAAACCTTCACATTGAAGATGATAACCCAGCGGGGCAATGATCGTTCTCCTCACATTCTGGGGCTGGTTCTGTGGATCGTTGAGATGAACAAGAAAAACTTGAGCCTTTTCTGGTGAGATTTTTCACTCCCCCTCTGCTTTCACTCCCACCCCCCCCCAATCACCCCGTTAATTTGGTCATGATGATGGCAAACTAAACCCCCCTCACCCCGCTTTCCTTTCACTCCCCACCATAACCCCCCTAAATTTCATCATGATGACGTCGGGCTAACCCCCCATTCTCCTGTCGCTTCCCCCTCACGTCACTCTTTGTCATGATCGTGTCAGACTGAAGAAGAAAGGGATTTCCCCCCTTAGAATATAGTAATATAAGGGACTATTCATTCAATAAAAAAAACAAAAAACAAATCTAGAATTCCACCTTACCCCATTTTTAGTATAAGCTGCACTCACATCTTCTTCTCTCCACCTCCACTGGTCTTCATTGGTTTTAAGGATGTTATTGAGGTAAACAAGCTGATGCTGCTACAACAAAACCCCTCCACCTCTTGTGCTCCATGCTACCCAATGACTGATACCGCCTCTTGGCAGACTCCAGCATTGATAGCTAACCCACACTGCATTATGATGTCACCAATAAACTCATGTGACCTCACAATGCTTTGGTCAGCTGCCTACCTAGCCAAAGGCAGCAAGTACTTTGTGAAAAGGAGCCAGCTAGGAAACTCGAGGCATAGATCATTTGTAATAGTACTTGTGAGACATATAATAAGAGTAATGTCATTTTCATACCATACTTACATTCTCTCCTTCCCACATCTCTCTATCAAACCCCCCCCCCCCCTCATCCTTCTCTGTCTCCCCGTCCTCTCTCTCCCTCCCACCACAATTCACCCCCTCCTCCCCACCCTCTCTTTCTCCAGCCATAATGTTTCCACCGACTTCTTTCCCGTTCTACATTGATTTACTGGGAGTGCCTGAGGTTGGATTAAATATATGTGCAGCCAAAATTAAGCCTATATCAAATGTAACAACCCCGCTCAGCGCTAGGACTTTGAGGTATAGCTCACACTTGGATAGGGATCTCTGACCGAAGTCTGCAGGTACCCAGCATTGTATGCTTTCCGTAATGGGAGAGGACAGCAATAGCCATGCATAACATTGACTCAATGCAGTACTTGCCTAAATATATATGATTAGAGGCTTGAGGTAGATGCTTTGAGTCCAACTGTTCTACGTATAGCCCTAGCAGGGCAAATTACATGACCTTATTTAAAAGTTGTCAATTTGCACAAAGCAGCATAAATAATAGTTATAGTCACTGGAAATTCAGTTGTGCACTAACTCTGTGTGTGATATATACAAGAATAAGCATAAACAGTGACATACTTTGTATTACATCACAAGGTACCATCTGTCTATTGACTACTCCATATTAGCCTCATACATACATATATATATACAAGTGGTCTCTCCTAAGGATCTTAATTTGATCCTATGATTAACATCAGAGCAATACCAAATAATTGGCCCTAAATACCTAGATCACCAATTGAAATATGACCTTATCCTGATCATATCTGTGTTCAATATTATGGTATAACAGAGGCTTTTCATACAGTACACCAGGATTAGCTGTGGCAAACATGCGCTATTATTAGGTTTTAATCAGTTTGTGTTTTTTCCTTATTATCAATAAAACTTTATTATTTTTGAGTCCTATCCTAAGTGAGTGCATCAATAGGGATTCTTGCCCCTGTTTGGCCAAAATTAAGCCGGCAGGATGCCAGTGGCACAGCCCTTCTACAGAGTCACTCACTCAGCTTTTATATAAAGGTAATTTTTACAGCTGCTTTAACTTGTGGATCACCCCTAAAATTATTTCCCCCTTGCTAGGAATTCTATAATCATTTACATCCTCATAACATCACATATTCATGTAAAATGTGTAAAATACCCAGACATCTTTTAGCTACATGAGAATAAAATGCATTTCAATTATTGAAATGTAATTAAAAACAATTGAGCAAGATTTATTAAAACATTGACGATAGTCATGAATTAATTTACACCTGCAGGAGAATAGCTACTGAAAATCCAGGTGCCTTGTAAACTAATGTGTTTGGTTCCTAGACTTTCTTAGAGATTGATTTAACCAACAGGCTTCTTAAAACTCCCATAATGCAAATAAAAGTGTTCTGGTGTAAAAGTAATCATGCTTTCATTTGAGACGAGTACGGGATGATCCAAGCACACGGATTTAGCAAATAAGAAATGTAATTCAGCTTTAGAAACCAACGTTTCGAGTGCAACGCACTCTTTGTCAAGGTGAGTGCGTTGCACTCGAAACGCTGGTTTCTAAAGCTGAATTAAATGTCTTATTTGCTAAGTCCGTGTGCCTGGATCATCCCGTACTCTTGTACAAACCCTTGGGATCTAGAGGACGATCCCAGATACTGTGAGCACCGGCACGTGACTTTTTGTGTGGAAGAGAGATGTGTGCCAGAAAGTCCTCGTTGGTTTAACTCTTTCATCTGAAACGATACAAGGTTTTTCAAAACAACAATGAAAATGCCGAAAAACAAAAGTAAGGATTATTATCTCACCTCCTTTTTTTTGTTCCACTTCACAAAAGCGAATCCCCTCGGGAGAATAGATAAATGCATGGACGTGTCCCGCTCCTTCCTAGGGGACAAAGCAGGGAGTCTGTCTCTGCACTCGGGGACAAGCAGGGAGTCTGTCTCTGCACTCGGGGACAAGCAGGGGGTCTGTCTCTGCACTCGGGGACAAGCTGGGGGTCTGTCTCTGCACTCGGGGACAAGCTGGGGGTCTGTCTCTGCACTCGGGGACAAGCTGGGGGTCTGTCTCTGCACTCGGGGACAAGCAGGGGGTCTGTCTCTGCACTCGGGGACAAGCTGGGAGTCTGTCTCTGCACTCGGGGACAAGCAGGGAGTCTGTCTCTGCACTCGGGGACAAGCTGGGAGTCTGTCTCTGCACTCGGGGACAAGCAGGGAGTCTGTCTCTGCACTCGGGGACAAGCAGGGGGTCTGTCTCTGCACTCGGGGACAAGCAGGGAGTCTGTCTCTGCACTCGGGGACAAGCAGGGAGTCTGTCTCTGCACTCGGGGACAAGCAGGGGGTCTGTCTCTGCACTCGGGGACAAGCAGGGGGTCTGTCTCTGCACTCGGGGACAAGCTGGGAGGTTTGCAACACACAACAGATAGTTTTCTGTACCTTTTCCATGCGCTTCCAGGGGGCTTCCTCAATGTGAATCTTTGCTTCGGTAACGTGGTTAAATGATGTGAGAAAATGAGTCGAAATCTTCATGGCAAATTCTTCTATGGTTTTAATCTGTTAAAATAATACATAGAAACCCATAATACAATATAATGCTAACACAACGAAATGTACTGTGTGAGCACTTTAACAGGAAGGATAACGTCAGGTCTGTTAAATGGATATTTAATCAAATAAGTCAAATAACGACATCGCAAGGGACAATCTTTTTATTGTTTGAACTTCACAATGAAGATCTCTTATTATAACCTGCATCTTAATATGTCCATCATATCTCAGAATAGGATTTGACGACAGATAAGAAACACTTGGCCCATTTTCCTATCGGCTATAAAACCTCAGGCCCTATTTGCGCCGTTCTCTCGTGTTTGGGATGTATCCGAGTGTCTGTCCCAAACATGTGGGATTTCCCTTCCTATATTAGCCCGACACCCTCTGCTGGGACCCTACTCCCTAAATCTACCACCCTGCCCATGAAGAAATACTTCCTCACCTTTTCCCCTTAGCTGCCTCCTCCAGCTTCAGAGAATGACATATTTTTGTAGCTCTTCTCTCTCTTTGGAATATGCTTCCCTCCTGTACTTTAAGAGAAATCCTTTTCTCTATGTGACAGTTTCTATCACACACCCCTCTCCCTTCTCTCCTCTCCCTTCTCTCCTCTGAGCGGCATATTAAGGTCCTGTAGTCTTTCCTGATAGGTCTTATGCTGTAGATCAGGGGTGCGCAAACTTTTGGCCCTGCGCCCCCCTGCCTGCTTAGTCCCAGTGCTAACACCCCCCTCCCCTCCCAACCTGGTATCTAGCGTCAAATGACGCTGTGGGGTTATGTGACGTCATCATTGCCATGGTAACGTGTCGCACTAAGCCTTCGGAGAGAAGGTAAGTTACCGGGGCCTTGCACGCTCCCCGGAATGTAATTTAAATGCTTTGGGGAAGAGAGTGGGACCTATGTAACTGCCGCGCCCCCCCCCCAAAAAATGATTGCGCTTCCCAGTTTGCGCACCCCTGCTGTAGATCATGCACCATCTTAGTCGCCCTTCTTTGCACAAACCCATTTGTTTATGTTCTTCCGAAGACCTGGTCTCTAGATTGGAACGCTACACTCTTGGTTAGGGGGCGCGAGAATTGTTTTGGGGGCGCGGGGGGGAGGGGGGGGAGGGGGGTGCTGCGGTTACAGAGGCCCCCCGCCCTTCCCCAAGGCATTTAAATTAAATGCCGGGGTGAGGCGCGGGGCCGCTGTAACTCCCTTACCTGCTCTTCGCCGGCTCTTCAGTGACACGTCACCATGGCAACGCACGTCAAATGGAGCGGCGGGGTCACGTGACGTCACATGACCCGCACGAATGCTGCGGCTGCCGGGCAGGGGGGTGCAGCACCGGAAGTTTGCGCATCCCGGCTCTAGGTGAGATCTCGCCAATGATGTATAACGTGGCATCACCCCCCTCCCCCCTCTCTTTGTGCTGCTGACACCTCTCCCGATACGACGTGACATCCTGCTGCTTTCCCACATCGCTGTGTTACATTGTTCACCTACTTTTAAGTCAGATAAAACAATAAACTCCAGCTCCCTTTTCTCTATAGCAGTTTACATTCTAGCGCCAATAATTGGTATCAACAACAAGGCTCTAATGTGTCTAAAAGTCACCAACAATAATGACATGTTTCTGTGAATACAAACTCCTGCGAAAGAAATGTGTTTGTATATTTGGGCAAGAAAACCAAGCAGGCTGACTTGTTCTGTTTGCTTTGTCTTCTGATCCCAAAGTCTTTGTGTGTGGGATAAAGTAACATGGCTGCACTCTTACTACTGTACGTCTGTCATTCAGCAAGAATGAAACACATCGCCGCTAAGGGGATTGTAACAATCCTGTTTTCAATTTGTTCTTGGCAATGTTGACAGCAATACTTCCAGATCCAGTATGACAGCTGAATACACATCGCAATATAATGTACAATATCGTAACATCGCAAAGCCAATATATGTTTAGTTGTTTTCCTCGTTGGTGTTTATTTTTTTGACTTAACATACAGAGAATTAATATATGAAAAACAAAGGGAATAACTTACCCCGTTAAGTTTTGCCAAGGCATAGACTGTATTCTTCATTGTGTCTGTGGGAATAATGTCAGAATTATCCCCATACAGATAATCTTTCTTGGACTTTAAGGTAAGCTGAACAGAGGCTTCTATTTCTTTGATAAAGTGTTGTTTTCCGTTCCTCTTAATGTGCAGGACTTTAACTGCATTTTTTCCATAGCCTGTCTGCACAAATTCAACATCCGCATCCTAAAATAATTGCAGAAATAATGTGTTTATTAGTCATAAAATTATGGAAAATAAACAATGCTTAGAGCCTAACAATCTCTGCGGTCAATGGCATCTATTTCTTACCTGATTTCTGCGCTATCTGCCCTGCAAAGACTCATTAAAAATAAAAAGATACGACTATTTTAGTTCATAGCAAACAAAGCAGAAATTTGATAACCTTGCACAATTTGTACATAATTTGTATGTATAATATCTCAAAACGTATTAAAAACCATAGTACAAAACAATTGGAATGAATCTGTAATAGGATGACTTAACTGAAATGTTCTTCTGAAAACATTTTTTTACTTTTTCATGTATTATTCCAGTTTTGACCCAAACCCTACTTATTAAACTCCACGGAATCAGACAAAATCTTGATCATTATTGCAAAGTGTCAATAATCAATATCACTATTAACTAAGAATCACTTGAGAAATATTGATCAAATTCTGTAAGGGCTATTTATAACTGTGCAATAGTGCCGATCAGGGTACTATCGCTAGGAAACGTCCTTTCAAGTCTAAATCACAGTTTAATAAATAACCCCCTATTTCCATTGGACTTTATAGCTATAACGAAGTGATACAGGTTAATTAGCGCAATGTTTTGCTGCAAGACACTTCTGAAACAGCACGGGATATGGAGACGATCCAGCAACATTAAAAACAAATATTCGTGCGTTCCCTTTGTCACAGGACAGCTGCTGTCTGAGAATCTAAACACAGCCAGTTCTCTCAAAAATCCAATTCTCCAATTCATTATTATTTCATCTTTCTTTATGGGGCGTAATCATGAAACTGTTAAAATGGCATTTCAATGACAAATGACACATTTTTGCACCGAAACACATCGCTGTATTTATTAGACCGTTATTATTATTATCGTTTATTTGTGAAGCGCCAACATATATACAAAAACAGATAGGCCCAGGGTTGCCACCTCTCCGGGTTTGACCCAGAGACTCTGGGTTTCGGGCACTTACGGGTTTAGCCCGTCAATCTATGGGTGGCGGTGGGGTGTGGTACAGCGGTGTCTCCCGCATTCTCCGGTTTTCTTCTGCAATTCCCCCTCCAACTGCAGTGAACATGGCTGTGCGGCATTAAATGACGCCACGTTGCCATGGCTACGTGACGCCATGATGCTACGCTACGTGTCACATCGCACCAAGTAAGGGAATTGTTTTGTCTCCGGGTTGGCCTTCAGTAGAAGGTGGCGGCCCTGCTTTGGCCCACATACACGCGAGGATAAACACGCACAAACAGATACAGAAAGGAAAGGGGGACCTGCTCGCCAGAGCTCACACTTCTGGCATTTCCGAACCAATTAGGAAAGTGCATTTTGGGTCACAGTTTTAGTTCTGTGAAAATCTGTGCCGTATACATGTAAGAAAAAAATAAAATGAGGAAATCTTGCAAAATGAATATGTTCACACGCCGTTTTATAAGCGGAGAAATAGCATTTCATAAGGAAATGACGGTCTCTTCAGAACGATGAAATGCAGAAACAAACAGAACCACCCTACAAATTAAACACAAAGCATATGTTTGCACATACAAATCTGACACACAAACGTCCCAAAGTGTCATTATAATGATTGCGATTTTCCTGGTTGAAAGCAAAAAAAAAAAAGTATACTTACCATGATGATACGTATAAAATGTCACAATAAAAAGATACAATGTTTCTGTTGAGTATTTAAAATTCGTATTTTCCCGATTATAGGGCGATCCTGAATATAAGCGACCCCCTAATTTCAGTAGTAGCTGAAAAGAAAAAAGTTTATGCATGCATGCACACACACGCGCACACAGACATACACACACACTGTCTGTCTCTCGCAGTTTGAGCTTGCTGCCACAAGCAACATACTTGTACCCCCTCCTTGTTATGAGCACTGACTGATTCCCAGTGCTAAACAAATCAAACCAGAATTTCTGGGTGAGGCAACACAGCAAATACACAGCTACTGTTTTAAGCACTGTCTTTTTTTACACAACCTATAATTATTTTGTTCGATCTCACCTTGGTGGTTAGAAGAGTCTAATTTTATACATAAATCAGAATCCTGGAATTTTCAGTTCGTTGCTTACATGACATGTAATTCTTTGTTAATAGGGAAGTTACCATATTCTGGGGCACATAGGAATTGTCCCCCCACCCCTAAATATTGCTATAAATTGGTTGTAGGCGTAGCTCAGTGTTATTGAGTGAACCAAGTAAACCAAGTAAACTGTAAACCCGATTCAAATTCCAGTGTCATCTTTCCTTAATCTTTCCAAGTCACTAGATCACCAAACATAAGATTGTAAAATCTTTGGGGCAGGAACTAGTCTCCAAAATTCAATGTACAGCACTGTGTACATTGTAAGCATTGAACGTACAAAGTACTTGCCTAGACAAGTGAGAGAACCCCTTTTGAACAAGCACTCATAGTAGGATTAATACAATACCTTTATTAGTGTATGTGGGTAAAATAAGTGAAGTACATAAACACTCAACACAATTAAAATACGTATTAAACTTAATGTCTCTGAGTCTGAATCGTAGACTAATGGAGGTGGTGTTTGAAGGAATATAATGTATCTGGCACCATGTGCAATGAAATCAAAATCAAGAATTCTAATATTGCTGTGTAGAATGAATAGGGTGCCTCAGTGTGGTGTGTATATTGTAGTTGAAAGGGTCTGGTGTGTGTTACGTAGGTAAAGTGTCAATCAGACCACTTTCAAACCACATCTGATTAATATGTGGTTCTCTGACAGTATGCAAAGTGTAATATAACTAGTACATTACTGGCCAGACCAACATAATCAATGCTGAGTGTGGCCTAATTCGAATCGATTGTCAGAGAGACCACCAAAGGGTTAATATATATCCTTCAAAACAACGCTGGATAAAATAAAATGTCAAAGAAAAAGGCTACTATGTAGCTAGGGGTAGTGAGGCTATATTGTGGGAACTATTAATGTATAATCATGTTTCAATTGATTCCCCCTGGTCAGTAATTATTCCAAGGTTATTATAGCCTCAGATGAGCTCAACAAAATATATATAGTAAATAAATATATAATGAAATGAATAACTGCTCGTATCCCCTGTGAAGGTAGTAAGTGTGTTTCTGAATAGGCTTGCTGGTATACAAATAAATAAATAAGGCCAATTGCAAACGGTTAACTTCAGCTGCCTGTAGAATAAAGTGTTCAACCTGTACCTGGGATGGTGGGAGGCCGAGATAGTGTTCACCGAAGAGAATGATGTATATACTAACCACATCATTCTATGGGCCAGATTCATAGATGATATTGTAATCCTATGGCAAGGACCACGCACGCTGTTTATTGAGTTCATCAACAAACTCAATCAGAATTCTCTCAATCTAAGACTCACTTATGAAATAGGGGCTGATAGTATAGTTTTCTTAGACCTAAGAATAACACGTGCTAGTAATGGGAGGCTAGAAACCACTATTCACCGCAAGACAACAGCTACTAATAGCCTCTTACATGCTAAAAGCCATCATCCTCAAAACCTCATCCATGGCATTCCAACTGGCCAGTATTTAAGAGTAAAAAGAAACTGCTCGAATGATGAGGAATTTGAAGTACAAGCACACTCTATGCGTCAACACTTCCTCGCTAGAGGTTATAGCAAGAATAGCCTGAACAAAGCATATAACAGAGCTAAAAACACACATAGAGCAACACTATTACATCCCAACCCCAAGCAACGAGAACGCAAAATCATACGCCTGATAGGCACTCACAATAGACAATGGTCTAACATCTTTGAAATTGTGAACAAACACTGGCATGTTCTCTTAGAGGACTCGGACCTGAGGGAAGTGTTACAATCTAGACCTACTATGGTCAGCAGAAGATCGACCAACATCAGAGACCTCTTGGTCCACAGCCACCTTCAACCCAACACCACTGGCACCTGGTTAGACAAGAGATCACCTGGTAACTACAAATGCCAAGGCTGTCGTGCCTGTCAGTACGCTCATGTTTCAAAAACCTTTGACAATTGGGATGGCAGCCGAACATTTACCATGCGCAACTTTGTAAATTGCAGAACAACTGGAGTGATCTACCAAGCTATTTGCATGTGTGGCAGAAAATATGTGGGGAAAACCAGCAGACAACTAAGACGAAGGGTCTTAGAGCACATTGGGTCAATTCGGAATAAATCTTGCACCCCACTGGCCAAACATGTTAACAACACACATGATGGAGATTACTCCAAGCTACGTTTCAAAGGTATCTGCCAACTCCCTGAAACCATCAGAAGGGGTGACTGGGACCGAGAGTTGCTTAAAAAAGAAGCAAAGTGGATTTATACCCTGGGAACGTTGTATCCCCAGGGCCTTAATGAAGGTTTTATGTTTGCCCCCTTCATAGGATAGGATCAATACACTCTTTGCATCTGCTGTATGTATGTATCTACACAGCAAATGTAAGTTATATCCATCTGCATACATACCTTCACCTCATTATATCTATAACCCACTGAGCTAACTTTCAGTGACCACCCACTCTGCAATATGTGCTTGTATTACCCATACCCCTAAGATGGCACCATCAAAGTAATTTTGGCTCAGCATATAGGAAATATGTGTCTTCATCTGCCCTATACAGTCTCCACATTGCCCAAGAAATTAACAACTAAATATTAATGCAAGGAAAACCTAAATTCTCTTTTTATTATTATCAGATGTAGGCTGGTACTAGTCCCAATTTACCTGTGATATATATCTACACTCTACAGATAGCTTGAGTTACCCAGTTTGAACGCTTACAATATCCTCACGTTTGTTTAATAGTAATATCACCATTCACTTACCTGAGTTAATAAGGGTTCTATCTCGAACATGGTTTCACTCTTAGCCAGCCAAAATAATTAAATAAATAGTTTAAACAGCAATAAATATCAACACAAACCATTGTCTTTATTACATTGATATACTTACCCAATTGCGATCGTTACTATAGCAACGCTTGGCTATATAAACTGTTGGCAAACGTAGAGGCGGGCCACCTTGAGAAAGCGTCAGTGTGACGCGAAACGTACGTCGGTGGGCGGTCCTCTGTGACGTCAGCACGTGCACTGGTGCGGCGACGTCTGTTCTGAGAGCGCGGAGAATAGCCGCAGCTTCACTTTGAGCTCCACCCGGCAATTTTACACTCAGCGGTGTTCATGAATACACCATGCCGGGCGGAGACTCAACAGATGTCGCCACTCGTGAGCAGAGATTAAACGCTCCGAGATAGCAGCCCCCCACAGCACCCCTGTATTGTAGAGGGTACTTCACCGAGCGGCTGCTGGGCACCACCTATATCATATCTAGTCGTCTTTATCTAGCAGACAGGGCGTATTCGCCCTAGAAGATAAGTGGTAACAGAGACAAATTAGTCTACAACAATATAGCCTGCCGAACCACAACATCCACATGGACTGACCCAACAGGGCGACTATTATAAACATTAAAATCAATCACTTACCTGTACCATCTATATAGGTCTGCAGAGATAGAGTGATCTTTATTCTACAGGCAGCTGAAGTTAACCGTTTGCAATTGGCCTTATTTATTTATTTATTTGTATACCAGCAAGCCTATTCAGAAACACACTTGCTACCTTCACAGGGGATACGAGCAGTTAATCATTTCATTATATATTTATTTACTATATATATTTTGTTGAGCTCATCTGAGGCTATAATAACCTTGGAATAATTACTGACCAGGGGGAATCAATTGAAACATGATTATACATTAATAGTTCCCACAATATAGCCTCACTACCCCTAGCTACATAGTAGCCTTTTTCTTTGACATTTTATTTTATCCAGCGTTGTTTTGAAGGATATATATTAACCCTTTGGTGGTCTCTCTGACAATCGATTCGAATTAGGCCACACTCAGCATTGATTATGTTGGTCTGGCCAGTAATGTACTAGTTATATTACACTTTGCATACTGTCAGAGAACCACATATTAATCAGATGTGGTTTGAAAGCGGTGTGATTGACACTTTACCTACGTAACACACACCAGACCCTTTCAACTACAATATACACACCACACTGAGGCACCCTATTCATTCTACACAGCAATATTAGAATTCTTGATTTTGATTTCATTGCACATGGTGCCAGATACATTATATTCCTTCAAACACCACCTCCATTAGTCTACGATTCAGACTCAGAGACATTAAGTTTAATACGTATTTTAATTATGTTGAGTGTTTATGTACTTCACTTATTTTACCCACATACACTAATAAAGGTATTTTTAATTACTTGTATTAATCATACTATGAGTGCTTGTTCAAAAGGGGTTCTCTCACTTGTCTAGGCAAGTACTTTGTACGTTCAATGATCCTCTCACCCCTGGCACCGTACCACAGACAGTAGCTAGAGCTTACCATCCCTCCCCCCCTTCACTCCCTATTATTACATTGTAAGCATGTCAGCAGTATAGAAGAACAAAATATTGACATGTTTTATATAAATCCTGCCATAATAACATCATTGGCATACAAGAAGACATATCACCGGAAACGTGCAATAACTGTTGAGTTAGACGTGGCACATTACATGCACCAAAAAATGGCATTACCACTGCTGCATGAAGCTCCCCAGTGATCTCCCGCATCTTGCAGTTGCAGCTTCTCTTCTCCACATCGCTCCAACAATGTTTCTGATTTCATTTACTCATCTTACTTTTGCTTGGGGTCTTAGGCCTCGGCCATGTTGCCTGCTTGCTGGCGGAAGCGCGCTGACGCGCGCTCCCGCTCAGCACTGAGCCCCTACAGCCGCAATTAGAGCGGCTTTAGTAGGGGCTCACCTGCGCTTCCGCACGCTTGCGGAAGTGCAGGTCTTAGGGGAATTTAAAATTCCCCCGCTTGCCGGCGCGACAGGCCGGTCACGTGAGCGGTTCGTCCAATGAGGGCGAACCAGCTCCGTGACATCACTGGCCCGCCCCCGGCCAGTGACGTGGCCGCCCCCGGCCCGCCCCCTTACGACGAGCAGGACCAGCAACCGCAAGGCCAGGGAAAGCACCCGCTTTCCCTGAGCCTCAGCGCGCATCAGCACGCCAACGGTAAGCATGTCCGAGGCCTTAGTCTTTTAATCTCTCTTGGAATCCAGTTGAGTGCCATCTTTGTCCAACGACAGTCATTTCTTCTTGAGATGTTTCCGTCCCACCGCCATTTTAATTTCTTCACCTTTGGGATGATGTCACAGACTTTTGTTTGGTTTCAAACCCAGTCAGTCTCTTCGGGAAATACCCAGCAGGCATCTCTCCGTACTGCTTTGTATTGTCTGTAGTTTCTGAATTATCTTCACATCTAGAGTCGAACTTTCACATCCATAAGTGAGCACGGGCAGAATACACTGATCAAAAACTATGCGGAGGATCTATGTGAGATGGAATGTTATCGATGATTGCTATATTGTATCCAATGCAGCCTGAACCTGCTTTGTAACCGTGTAAATGTGCGCGTGGTGACAGCACGTGGTGACTGCGCGTGGTGACAGCACATGGTGACAGCGCGTGGGAAGCGTGAGTTATGATGCTGCTGCTCTGCTGGAGTACTTCAATTAGCCACGGGAGTTATTATGTAATTACATTGCTAGTGATACTTTCCTTACTCACCCACGCGCTGTCCACCACCATAATCATTAAAGACACAGGATATGTAATCATGGCGGACCCTGGAAGCTTGGTTATCACATTTACATTTTGCAGGCGCGCTTTGATACCAAAAAAGACAAGGAAGCATCCCCCAGCTCTATCACACGCACCCCCTGGCTGTATCACATGCATCAACCAGCTCTATCACACGCATCCCCCCACTATCACATACATCCCCCCACTCTCTCACACGCATCCCCCCGCTCTCTCACATGCATGCCCCTCTCTATCACATGCATCCCCCTCTATCACATGCATCCCACTCTATCACATGCATCCCCCCTCTATCACACGCACCCCCCTCTATCACATGCATCCCCCCTTTATCACATGCATCCCCCCTCTATCACATGCATCCCCCCTCTATCACACGCACCCCCCTCTATCACACACATCCCCATCTATCACATGCATCCCCCCACTATCACACGCACCCCCCCTCTATCACATGCATCCCCCCTCTATCACATGCATCCCCCCTCTATCACACGCACCCCCCTCTATCACACGCACCCCCCTCTATCACATGCATCCCCCCTTTATCACATGCATCCCCCCTCTATCACATGCATCCCCCCTCTATCACACGCACCCCCCTCTATCACATGCATCCCCTCCTCTATCACACACATCCCCATCTATCACACGCACCACCCCTCTATCACATGCATCCCCCCTCTATCACATGCATCCCCCCTCTATCACACGCACCCCCCTCTATCACATGCATCCCCCCTCTATCACATGCATCCCCCCTCTATCACACGCACCCCCCTCTATCACATGCATCCCCCCTCTATCACATGCATCCCCCCTCTATCACACGCACCCCCCTCTATCACATGCATCCCCCTCTATCACACGCATCCCCCCCTCTATCACATGCATCCCCCCTCTATCACATGCATCCCCCCTCTATCACACGCACCCCCCTCTATCACATGCATCCCCCCTCTATCACACGCACCCCCCTCTATCACACGCATCCCCCCTCTATCACACGCACCCCCCTCTATCACACGCACCCCCCTCTATCACACGCATCCCCCCTCTATCACACGCACCCCCCTCTATCACACGCATCCCCCCCTCTATCACATGCATCCCCCCTCTATCACATGCATCCCCCCTCTATCACACGCACCCCCCTCTATCACATGCATCCCCCCTCTATCACATGAATCCTCCCTCTATCACACGCATCCCCCCTCTATCACACGCATCCCCCCTCTATCACACGCATCCCCCCTCTATCACATGCACCCCCCTCTATCACATGAATCCTCCCTCTATCACACGCATCCCCCCTCTATCACACGCATCCCCCCTCTATCACACGCATCCCCCCTCTATCACATGCACCCCCCTCTATCACATGCATCCCCCCTCTATCACACGCATCCCCCCCTCTATCACATGAATCCTCCCTCTATCACATGAATCCCCCCTCTATCACACGCATCTCCCCCTCTATCACATGCATCCCCCCTCTATCACACGCACCCCCCTCTATCACACGCATCCCCCCTCTATCACACGCACCCCCCTCTATCACATGAATCCTCCCTCTATCACATGAACCCCCCTCTATCACACGCATCCCCCCTCTATCACACGCATCCCCCCTCTATCACATGCACCCCCCTCTATCACATGAATCCTCCCTCTATCACATGAATCCCCCCTCTATCACACGCATCCCCCCTCTATCACACGCACCCCCCTCTATCACATGCACCCCCCTCTATCACACGCACCCCCCTCTATCACATGAATCCTCCCTCTATCACATGAATCCCCCCTCTATCACACGCATCCCCCCTCTATCACACGCACCCCCCTCTATCACATGCACCCCCCTCTATCACACGCATCCCCCCTCTATCACACGCACCCCCCTCTATCACATGCACCCCCCTCTATCACACGCATCCCCCCTCTATCACACGCATCCCCCCTCTATCACATGCACCCCCCTCTATCACATGAATCCTCCCTCTATCACACGCATCCCCCCTCTATCACACGCATCCCCCCTCTATCACACGCATCCCCCCTCTATCACATGCACCCCCCTCTATCACATGCATCCCCCCTCTATCACACGCATCCCCCCCTCTATCACATGAATCCTCCCTCTATCACATGAATCCCCCCTCTATCACACGCATCTCCCCCTCTATCACATGCATCCCCCCTCTATCACACGCACCCCCCTCTATCACACGCATCCCCCCTCTATCACACGCACCCCCCTCTATCACATGAATCCTCCCTCTATCACATGCACCCCCCTCTATCACACGCATCCCCCCTCTATCACATGCACCCCCCTCTATCACATGAATCCTCCCTCTATCACATGAATCCCCCCTCTATCACACGCATCCCCCCTCTATCACACGCACCCCCCTCTATCACATGCACCCCCCTCTATCACATGCATCCCCCCTCTATCACACGCACCCCCCCTCTATCACATGCATCCCCCCTCTATCACACGCACCCCCCCTCTATCACATGCATCCTCCCTCTATCACATGCATCCCCCTCTATCACATGCACCCCCCTCTATCACATGCATCCCCCCCTCTATCACATGCACCCCCCTCTATCACATGCACCCCCCTCTATCACATGCATCCCCCCCTCTATCACATGCACCCCCCTCTATCACATGCATCCTCCCTCTATCACACGCATCCCCCCTCTATCACATGCATCCTCCCTCTATCACACGCACCCCCCTCTATCACATGCACCCCCCTCTATCACATGCACCCCCCTCTATCACATGCATCCCCCCTCTATCACACGCACCCCCCCTCTATCACACGCATCCCCCATCTATCACACGCACCCCCCCTCTATCACATGCACCCCCCTCTATCACATGCATCCCCCCTCTATCACACGCACCCCCCCTCTATCACACGCATCCCCCATCTATCACATGCATCCCCCCTCTATCACATGCATCCCCATCTATCACATGCATCCCCCTCTATCACATGCATCCCCCCTCTATCACATGCATCCCCCCCTCTATCACACGCACCCCCCATCTATCACACGCATCCCCCCCTCTATCACACGCATCCCCATCTATCACATGCATCCCCCCTCTATCACATGCATCCCCCCTCTATCACATGCATCCCCCCCTCTATCACATGCATCCCCCCTCTATCACATGCATCCCCCATCTATCACACGCATCCCCCCTCTATTACACGCATCCCCATCTATCACATGCATCCCCCCTCTATCACACGCATCCCCCCTCTATCACATGCATCCCCCCTCTATCACACGCATCCCCCCTCTATCACATGCATCCCTCCTCTATCACATGCATCCCCCCCTCTATCACATGCATCCCCCCTCTATCACACGCATCCCCATCTATCACATGCATCCCCTCCTCTATCACATGCATCCCCCCTCTATCACATGCATCCCCCCTCTATCACATGCATCCCCCCTCTATCACATGCATCCCCCCCCTCTATCACATGCATCCCCATCTATCACACGCACCCCCCCTCTATCACACGCATCCCCCCTCTATCACATGCATCCCCCCCTCTATCACATGAATCCCCCCTCTATCACACGCATCCCCCCTCTATCACGGGCATCCCCCCCAGTATCACATGCATCCCCCCTCTATCACACGCACCCCCCCTCTATCACATGCATCCCCCTCTATCACATGCATCCCCCCTCTATCACATGCATCCCCATCTATCACATGCATCCCCCCTCTATCACACGCACCCCCCCTCTATCACATGCATCCCCCCTCTATCACATGCATCCCCCCTCTATCACATGCATCCCCATCTATCACATGCATCCCCCCTCTATCACACGCATCCCCCCTCTATCACATGCATCCCTCCTCTATCACATGCATCCCCCCCTCTATCACATGCATCCCCCCTCTATCACACGCATCCCCATCTATCACATGCATCCCCTCCTCTATCACATGCATCCCCCCTCTATCACATGCATCCCCCCTCTATCACATGCATCCCCCCTCTATCACATGCATCCCCCCCCTCTATCACATGCATCCCCATCTATCACACGCACCCCCCCTCTATCACACGCATCCCCCCTCTATCACATGCATCCCCCCCTCTATCACATGAATCCCCCCTCTATCACATGAATCCCCCCTCTATCACGGGCATCCCCCCCAGTATCACATGCATCCCCCCTCTATCACACGCACCCCCCCTCTATCACATGCATCCCCCTCTATCACATGCATCCCCCCTCTATCACATGCATCCCCATCTATCACATGCATCCCCCCTCTATCACACGCACCCCCCCTCTATCACATGCATCCCCCCTCTATCACATGCATCCCCCCTCTATCACATGCATCCCCCCTCTATCACATGCATCCCCCCCCTCTATCACATGCATCCCCATCTATCACACGCACCCCCCCTCTATCACACGCATCCCCCCTCTATCACATGCATCCCCCCCTCTATCACATGAATCCCCCCTCTATCACATGAATCCCCCCTCTATCACGGGCATCCCCCCCAGTATCACATGCATCCCCCCTCTATCACACGCACCCCCCCTCTATCACATGCATCCCCCTCTATCACATGCATCCCCCCTCTATCACATGCATCCCCATCTATCACATGCATCCCCCCTCTATCACACGCACCCCCCCTCTATCACATGCATCCCCCTCTATCACATGCATCCCCCCTCTATCACATGCATCCCCCCTCTATCACATGCATCCCCATCTATCACATGCATCCCCCCTCTATCACATGCATCCCCCTCTATCACATGCATCCCCCATCTATCACATGCATCCCCATCTATCACACGCACCCCCCCTCTATCACATGCATCCCCATCTATCACATGCATCCCCCCTCTATCACCTGCACCCCCCCTCTATCACACGCATCCCCCCTCTATCACACGCATCCCCCTCTATCACACGCATCCCCCCTCTATCACACGCATCCCCCCTCTATCACACGCATCCCCCCTCTAACACACGCATCCCCCCTCTATCACATGCATCCCCCCTCTATCACCTGCACCCCCCCTCTATCACACGCACCCCCCCTCTATCACACGCATCCCCCCTCTATCACATGCATCCCCCCCTCTATCACATGCACCCCCCTCTATCACACGCATCCCCCCTCTATCACACGCATCCCCCTCTATCACACGCATCCCCCTCTATCACATGCATCCCCCCTCTATCACCTGCACCCCCCCTCTATCACATGCATCCCCCCTCTATCACATGCATCCCCCCCTCTATCACATGCATCCCCCCTCTATCAACTGCATCCCCCCCTCTATCACATGCATCCCCCCTCTATCACCTGCACCCCCCTCTATCACATGAATCCCCCTCTATCACATGCATCCCCCCCTCTATCACATGCACCCCCCTCTATCACATGAATCCCCCCCTCTATCACATGCATCCCCCCTCTATCACATGCACCCCCCTCTATCACATGCATCCCCCCTCTATCACATGCATCCCCCCTCTATCACATGCACCCCCCTCTATCACATGCATCCCCCCCTCTATCACATGCATCCCCCCTCTAACACATACACCCCCCCCCCCACTTATTTGAATCTTATGCTAGTAAGTGAGCGTTTATCTGCGGATGTGCATTAAACATGTCACTGTTCTGCAGGTTTATGCGATGGAGCGGTTCTCTTTTTTGTTGTTTTAGGGAATGTATATCTTTATTTATATCGTTCTATGCAGGTGCATAGCGCTTTACAACACACGCGACATAACATTATAACGCAATGTGAATAAGCGCTTCAGGCATAAAACAATAGGAAAAGGAGTCCCTGCCCCGAAGAGCTTACAATCAGATTGAAGATACCCCATGTTTTTAAACATATTCTGTATTTGCCATCCTACCTTCCCGAATCCTCCATAGGATTGCGCCATTCTCCCCGGGTGCGAGGCGCAGGCGTTGCAAGCGCTGAAATGCGCTCAGCTAATGGTGATGAGCGACTGGTAAGACGGGCGCCTGGGTATTCACTAACGTACTTGCAAATCTGACCAATCCGCTGTTATTTGTTCAGTTGAAAGGTGACAGCAAATAGTAAAGAAACCTCTGTCCGTTTGTCGTGGTCAGATACTTTATTTACTTTGCGAGTTTATCAGTTACTTTCTGCTCCAATGTTATAATAACATATTAACAGCGACGTGCTGACATTCCGGGCGTATAAGGGACAGCTCCCGCGGGGGGGGAGGGGGGGGGGTTTGCACGCTGGATTACTTGAAATTAATTTAAATATAATTTGGCTATTTGAAAATGATATAAAACATACATTTTCAATAGAAATAAACATACCAGTTAATGCTGAAATGTGCAGATCTGTCCTAGCTCAGTGAGTAAAGTTCTGAGCGATGTTTCAAGAAATGAGCGAATTGCCGGAATGTTTGCGTGAAGACCGTTTGTTGTCGGCTGGCAGCCCCAGGAATCCGGGCGGTGAGTTGTGAGAACGATCTGCGCACAGGTTTATTAGGCTGGAAGCCAGGGGGTCTTCGGAGCTGAACCCCTTTCATTTCAGCTTTGGGGACCCCCTGCTCCCGGGGATACTTACCTCTGTATTGGGTGCCGGTATCTCCTCTGTTTGAAGGTCCCGGTCACGCCGACCAATAGGAAACCGGACTGGATGACGTCACAGCATTTTATTGACCCGCAGGGTGCGGAAGTTTGAACGCCGCCATTACGAGAACCCCAGTTTGCACAGGCGGACCTGCTATTGGCACCCCCTATGGGGTAAGAAGCAGGGAGTCTCCGGAGCTGAAAATAATGGGGTTCAGCTCCCGGGATCCCCTCCTTCAATGCTTTATAAACAAAACGAAGAAAAAAATATCTGCTTTGATTGTTGCTTTAATACACCCAGGTAAACAACCCTTCTCTATAACAGATGTGACTGAAGAGACCCAATATATACCCACAAATAATTTGCAGAGGTTGTGGGTACTTAAACGAATTGAAGTTAGGCAGATTATCCCTACCCTCCTCCAGCGGTGTAACAGTTAACCCCTACCTTACTCGGGAGAGACGGGACAAATATACCAGGCCCGGTGTCTGCAGGGCGGGGCGGGGCGGGGCGGGGGGGGGGGGGTGCCCGGCTGGCCCTGGCCTCCAGTATAAGCCCCACACCCATTGGGTCAGCCCGGAATTCTGGCTCAACTTCCGTACCTGCCCAGGTGAGGCCACCCCCCAGGTAAAGGTGTGTGTATTGGGGGGAAGTGGGGTTATTGTGTATTGTTGTATTGGGTGGGGGGTATTATTGTATTGTGTATTATTGTATTGGGGGTTATTATGTATTGTATTGGGAGGGGGTTATTGTGTATTGTGGTGAGGGGGCTTAATGTGTGTATTGGGGGTGGTGAGAGCTTAATATAGTTGTGTGAAAAAGAAAGTACACCCTCTTTGAATTCCATGGTTTTACATATCAGGAGATAATAACAATCATCTGTTCCTTAGCAGGTCTTAAAATTAGGTAAATACAACCTCAGATAAACAATTTGAAGCTTTGGTACAGAACTGGAGAGGTGATGATCGAATTAAACATTTGGCAAAGAGGGAACTTTTTGGGATATATGAGTTGCAAACTATGGCCCCAAAAGGACTCAATATAGATTTTAGTATAGTGTCGTTTTTAGGTGACTAATATCTTTATGCTAGATTACGGATGGAGAGCGTGTAGCCCACATGTTTTCAGAACATATATATTATCCAATTTTCCCATGCATCTGGGGATCACCCTCACCCCTCCCCCTTCTTTCTCCCCCAAACCCCCCCCCCCGGATTTTCTTGTCTGATTACATGTGTATAATCAAATAGTAAGGATAGGCTATGGTTTAGCTATGAGTTAGATATCATGTCTTGGGTCCCATTAAATTAATGATACCCTCCTCACCAAGTAGACATTTTGCCCTCGGAGTTTATAATATCTTTTAGTGATTTAATTTAGTTTTGAGATCTATCGGTTGATCAACAGTTGTGGAACACCAGATATATTTATTATAATTCATATAGAAATGCTAATTCAAAAAAATATATTTCATTGATCTGATTTAAAAGATGTAAATTAATAATATTCCAAATATTTTGCAAACATTATTTTGATCATCATTGATAATTATTGATTTAATAATATACTAAACTAGAATGATCCCATATGTTTACTTAAGTAGAATTTCTTCTGGTTAGTGTAAAAGTAGATGTAATTCTAAATATAAATTCTATTAATTAAACAGCATTCATTTATTACTACTACACTACAAATATATGAGGTTGAATGATACTTTGCTTTATAGATTTAGCCATGAGTTGTACTAACCATATATTAAGACATTTGTATTGCATAGTACTGTATTTTTATATGAATAGGTTATATTGTTCTAAGTAATAATAGTACTAATTATTTGTTCCATCTTAATTAAATGTGTCTCCGAGAGTAGAGTTGAGAAAAATACACATTCATGATGTGTGTCTTCTATGATCATAGAATGAATTAAGCTACTCCTATACTATTAAGTATATAGTTAGTTTCATCATTAAAGCAGAGATGAGAGCTAGTTAAAGATAGATTCTATGATTATAGAATGATTGAAGTTGTTTCAATACAGTTAAGCGTTTAGCAAGTTGCACTATAAGGGTTTTATTAATAATGCACTGATATATGTTTATGAATACAAGGGTTAAGTATATTATTATGTATTTAGAAGTTCAGTATAGGTGTTCTTTGATGAGCATTTATTCATTCTCAAATGATATCACATGTTTAGCTTGAATGTGATAATTGATGGGACTATTTAAAGCTTGAACCTAACTCCCATACAACATACCCCTGAAGAAGCGGAAGGATCCGTGAAACGCGTAGGGTGGAGTTTGCCCGACTCCCACGCATGTGCAAACAGAGCAGAATCTACGGGCACTCTTTTCCATACGGCCTTTTGGGACCTCCCGAGACTTGACGTCACACCCGGCCTGTGCCCGCGACACCATCGCTTCTCGCGAGAGAAGCAAGCGGACATCCGGGTAATCCGGGACCCCGAGCAAGTAGAGGGAAGTGAGCCTACCCGATCGTGCAGTCAGTGAAACCGGAGGATCCTTACGCCCCAGCGGGCCCTGGAGATCGCACCGTCAGAACTCCGGGAGCAGCTGCCGGCAGCGAGAGGCGCTGGTTCCTATGATGTTATACTGCTTATTTCCTAATTGGGTCGAGTAAGTAGGATTCCAATTTTCGTTTGCCAGCGTGAGGAGCGGAGCTGTTTTTATTGTTTTTTTATTGTCATTAAATGTACTATTGTTATCTTAGTATCTTGCTGACTTTCCGGTTATAGGGAACTAACCATTCCCCTGCCCTTTGGTATTTATTCATTGTTACAGTATTACACTATATGCATTTTTATTTCCCTTTCTTTTATGTGCTGGATTCCTTGAGTCCACCGGATTCATTCATTTATCGGATTTTTGGGGATTCACTTGTCACGTTTAGAACATTAAGGACTTTCACGTTTGGTAACATTCACAATGATGTGTTCACGTTTATTACACATTGTTTGTTATATTGTGTTCATCTGGCGACGTCAGGTAACATTTTTCTTGCAGTCTCTTATCTGGCTCGGGTAGTCAGAGTTACCTGGGTAATTAGCAGCCTTTAATTATTCACAGCAACCATAAGGTTTATTTGTCATTTCTTACACCTTATATAGGTATCATTTCTTTTTGATTAGCGCAGCACACAATTTCTATTTTTCCTCAGATGAACAACAACAAATTACATATTACACCGGAGAGGGGGGAATGGTTGGGGGGGGGGGGGTGAGGGGGGAGAGGGGGGATGGAGGGGGTGGGGAGGGGAGAGGGGAGAGAGAAGGAGAATAGGAGGTGTCCACGCAAGGCCACCGACATTCATGGAGGCCCAGTGGAAACGGTAGTCTGTCTGTGCCCTGGTTACAAATAGCAGGCATTGTGGTTTATCCGCCTGATTCTCGCACTGACGGCATAGTGAGCTGTGCCGAGGTTCACTTCCCTTTTTATTTTTCAGACGTTGTGGGATCCACGAGACAGTAAAATGTCTCCGGGATCTTTCTTCGCAGGGTTATGTTTGTCAGGAATCGCTCTCATCGCGGCGGAAATCTCATGCCGAAATGAAGCCGGGGACCCTGTTGATTGGTAGGTAAACATAAGGTACCAGGTCCTGGTAACGAGCGGGTGGGGACAGTCCTGCACGAAGATGTGACTCGTTAGAAGGTCCCTGCAGCTCCTCAGTGACAAATCCCTGAAGTGAAAGGTAACAAGGATTTCAATTCCTTCACCGAGTCACAGGGCGCAGTCACAGGGCGCAGGCGCAGTCACAGGGCGCAGGCGCAGTCACAGGGCGCAGGCGCAGCCACAGGGCGCAGGCGCAGTCACAGGGCGCAGGCGCAGTCACAGGGCGCAGGCGCAGTCACAGGGCGCAGGCGCAGTCACAGGGCGCAGGCGCAGTCACAGGGCGCAGGCGCAGTCACAGGGGGCGCAGTCACAGGGGGCGCAGTCACAGGGCGCAGTGACCCTGCGAGTATGTAGGATTAATTCCCCCCAAAAGTAAAAAAAAAAATGCTTTGCAAATGGTGGAATTTTTTGTTACAATGTATCAATTTATTTACGTCCATTTCTCAAATGTTATCTGCTAATTATTGTTGTTTATCCCTACCTCTATAAATGAATTATAATGCCATCAAAAGAGTTTAGGTAAAGATAGTAAAAACACTCCAAGACATGTGGTTACTATGGAGACATGAAAAGTTTTTTTTTAAAAGTATTTAAAAAAAAATACCTTTACTTGTTTGATTTTATTAACAAATAGTGTCAGTCATCTTCTGAACATGATTCTGTCCTAGGAGGTAATGCCCATTTAAAACAGCGCGTTTGGTGCAAAGCGACACAAGCAGAGAGTCGTATTAATGTTAATATTGTATATTCAAAAACTATTTCCCACCTAACTGGGACTGGTGCTTTAACTCTGCTGAGTGTATTGCTTCAGATTGGTTCAAGGCCAATAGAAACGCAATGATATGATTTATCCGAGGACAATTGTCATACTTAAACACTACACCAGGGGTCTGAACTCCCGTCCTCAAGACCCCCCAACAGGTCAGGTTTTAAGGATATCCCTGCTTCAGCACAGGTGCTCAATCAGTGACTCAGTCTAAGAGTCTGCTTTAGCACAGATGGTGCAGTTGAAGACTGAGCCACTGATTGAGCCACCTGTGCTGAAGCAGGGATATCCTGAAACCCTGACCTGTTGGGGGGTGTTCAGGACTGGCGTTGGGAGCCCCTGCACTACATTAACCGTTGTCATTCTTGCTTTTTCTTTTATGTTCTGTAGGTTTGTCATTTATAAGTTACCGAAGCATAAAATCAATGCGAGTGCTGGATCAGGGCTGGACTATCTGTACCTGGACTCACAGTCCCAGGAATGGCAATTCAGCAAATTCCAAATCAACGCCACGCAGGGTGCTGCAGGGCACGTATTGCAGCAACTGTACCAGACCTACAACGTGAGTGTCATTATTTCACTCGCGCGGAGATGCAAAGGAAACTTCTCCGCACCCTTTCACCAAACCGTTGTGCAGGATGCCCCTAGGAGAACGGTTTGGAGCAGGGGTCCCCAAAGCCACCATGGCGTCCAGCAAGCCTTTTGTGGTTGCCCTTCACTGACCCGGCCAACCAGTTGATAATACGGCGTAGATCAGGGGTCTCCAAGACGTTGATCGCGAGCTCCCGGTAGCTCGCCGGTTGCCAGTGAGTAGCTTGCCGCAGTGCCGGTGACAGCTGCTGCACTCCTCTCTCTCGTGCCGGTCTGGAGGTGTGTGTGCTCACTGATTGGTGCCCATCACTCTCTCCTGAACTCTCAAGTGTGCCCTCGGGCACAAAACAGTTGGGGGCCCCTCGTTTAGAGTGAAGTCATAGTTTTATACGTCTACCTTTCATACATGCATCATAACATGTGAAACTAATGGGTCTATGAAAATGTGCCAACATTGAGCTAATTTCTGCCCCGTGGGGGGTACCACTATTTAGCATTTTTCTCACAAGTGTCCTCACACTAAAAATTATTTGGATGTTTGCACAAATTCCATCTTTACCTCTTTGCAACCTACTGCCGGCCTCTCCAGCAGCACGGGGGTTAACTTCTACATGACAGCTCTGCAAGTTACTTAAAGTAATAACCCTTTTAGTTATCAGGGGACCTTATATGGGATTAAACCCGGTGCGATTAAGGGAGGAAGACACATGCTGATATAATAACACATTGATATTATAAGACGTACTACTTTATATAAAATAATCGACAACAGAATTTTTAAAACCAGAATTTCATGCACATTAAAGAGACAGTCCACGCGGAACTTTAAAAAATTATATATTATATATATATATATATATATATATATATATATATATATATATATATATATAATAATACTGAGTTAAGTTATGGTGAGTAAAAAAAGTGACAAAAACCCTCCACAGGAAAGCAAATATGCAAATATAGCTGTATGCTCATCTGCATGTCTTAGGCAGGTCTGCAACCCCGCCTTTCCCCATTATCACCCAGCATACAGCACTTCCACTGCAGCAAGGGATTCTGGGAAATGACATGCAAATGAGCACACAGTGTCACTTTTTGCCTCAATAACCATTATTAACATGTAAATGGTTATTGAGGCAAAAAGCGACACTGTGTGCTCATTTGCATGTCATTTCCCAGAATCCCTTGCTGCAGTGGAAGTGCTGTATGCTGGGTGATAATGGGGAAAGGCGGGGTTGCAGACCTGCCTAAGACATGCAGATGAGCATACAGCTATATTTGCATATATATATATATATATATATATATATATATATATATATATATATATACCGCCTTTGATTACCTTTATTGAAATATAATTACCTAAACTGCTGACCGATTCATTCTCCTATGATCTATCAGCAAAGATCCTGCTTCCCAGGGTTCACTAAATGGCTGCCTTTCACTTTCAATCCTTCAGTTAGTGTAACTCAGCAGCTACAATGTATCCTGATATTACTATGGTAACATTAACTATTGTTACAGTGTGCAGCTCAAACGGCTGGGAATACTGCCAACAAATGATCGGAACAGGAAGTGTTATACAGAATTTGCACTGCTGGGGAAGTGTGCGAAAACCTGCTATAGAAATCAAAGATACTCAGTATATTAGAACTGCATCACTTTTAAAATCTAATTTTGGTGCCTGGTTATAGGAATCAAAAGGTGACTTTTCTTAGGGGAAATAGATCTCAAACCGGATTCTTCCATTTCAGAGACATTTATTTGTCAGAGACATTTATTTGTCAGAGACATTTACCAAAAAGCCACTTCTTCCCCTTAGCTTTTGTAACCGTCAGGTCAGTAAAGGTCATATGTGACATTCAGTATTTTCTAGGTGTAACGCTGTTTCCCCCCCCCCTCTGGGAGATCCCCCTGTTACCTGGTGTATGGTGCATGCTACCTGTTGGCTCGCAGAATACCGAGTTGTAGCTGATGGTTGTGGGCACTGCAGGACAGGCTTCTGGGGTATATAGATAGCAATAGGGGTGCCCCGCTTCAGCTTAATAATGTTAGAGGAGTGTAGGAGGAGTGCTGATGGGTAGGTTAATTATGGTATACTAGAGGAGAAAGAAACCCAACATGTAACACTCGTGCTCCCTGAACTGAATGATTAGTTGTATAATTAAAATAAAATCTTTAATGATCATAAATACTAAAATAATGTTGGTTAAAATGAACAGATACACTGTGATGATCCTATGACGAGTGTAGTGTGACACCCTGCATCACTAATACTAAAATATATAGTTGAGCTGTATTAAATCAATTATGTAAAGGGTCTGACATGCATATAACCCTTGGTTGGTGTAAATAGGCTTTGAGTAGAGGAGAGGGTGCTGAGAGGGTGCTGAGAGGGTGCTGCTGACAGCCACTAATGTTACAGAACCCGCCAACACTTTCATTGAATAAATTTGATCAATTAGTGAGTTTAGCAGACACGGGTGTGATCGCTTGCTGCATGTAACAGGAGTATTGAAGGCTTGTGACCTGCACCTTAGGCTGCACTTATAGTTCCGGCGACGCAACATCGCCGTTGCAGAAAACAAATGCATTGTCGTCGGCACTATAAGCGCACGCAACGGCGACAAAGCGACTGAGCGACAGTGCTACCAGAAATCTGGTAGTCACTGATATTTGATTTTTTCGGCGACGGTCTCCCCTTGCGGCCAATCGGGAGCTTCTCCGTGCCTCTGCCCGCCCCTTTTATGACGTCATCCATCGACGTCACCTAAACTTCCAAATACAACTCGTCGCGACAGCGACGGTTGACATCATCGGTCGCGTCGCCGGATGTATAAGCGCAGCATAAGGACTACACGGCTACCTAAGGATTGGTGCAAATAATAGTACACAGCACATACAATATAACAGAATAAAGACACCAAACTCCTCTTAATGATCCCACTTTGGTGCGGAAATATAAGATACTTAGCAGCTACTGATGTTGCACTTGTCCAGCCAGAAATATTGTAACAAAAATGTAGCTCTATTCTAATAAAGAGCTGAGTGACTGATATGTTTAGTACCTCATGTAGTGTAAATATATGCGCCCTTATAGTTAAGTGTACAAGACAAAATAACAGCAGTTGCTGTATCAGCTGTAACACTACAGAGTACTAGAGTAATGATGTTAAATATAGCTATACCCCATATACATGAATAGGTCGAACCACTTTACAATGTGCTATTAAAAGTATCCAAAGTAAGCTGTAACCCATCCTCATGAATGGGTAACAGCCAGTGACAGAAGTAGGACATTCTCCTGCCCTATAAACACCTAGACGGAGACAGTCACTGTCTGTGTGATCACGGCTGCAGTCTGAGCAGGAACCAGCAGCCGGTCACCGTGCGAACTGAATGCAGTCCCTGCCCAATACAGTCACTGTTCTGGTCTCCAGACTTAGGATGGTCCCTGGACCTTCACTACGGGTTGAGGGCCCCCGCAGCAGTCCCTGCTCTTCCCCAACCCTCTAGCTGGACCAAGGGAAAAGGTGATCACTCACTCTCCCCTTAGGGAAGGGGACCAGGCCCTGCCAGTGCTCAGCAGCCCTGTGTGATACCTTCTCTCTCATGGTAGAGACAACTGAAGAATTTGGGGTTGCAACTTCCTTAAGTACAGTAGGGGGAAGGAACTAGGTGTGAACCCAGGATTTGGCAGATCACAGACCTAGTCCCACCTCCTCCCCTGTCACTCAAGGGAAGCTGCCTGTGTGGGGAAAACCCAGAATTGGTACTGGCACTGCCTGTTCTTACCGGGACTTGCATGCCAGCGAGGGCAGGCTAGTAGCCACACCAGGCATGGTTACATAGGCATTATAAGATCTATACATCAATGTGTGCTATTTAGTTGCATAGTGGAGTGAGGCACAGAGCTACAGTATGTTCCACACAGAACTTGGCTTTGAACTGCACCTGTCTGCATAAAACCCTGCTTTCATATTCATTGCATGTTATGTCATTTGTTTCCGTATTTTCATTGAGGTCTTGAAAGTTTACACATATTAAAAGAAGAAAACAATTATGAGGTCTTAGTCCGCGGGCATGGTCAGCGCTTAGGCGCTGACCGCTCTGAGCCGCGCTCACGCTTGACAGTGAGAGCGGCTTTAACAGGGGCTCGCGCACGCGTCCGCAGGCGTGCGGAAGCGTAGCCGACAATCACATTTTAGTTTACACGCGAAGGGATGGTCACGTGAGCGGTGCTCTGTGACGTCACTGGCCTGCCCCCGACACGCCCCCGGACGGCGTGCGAACTAAGGCCAGGGAAAGCACCCGCTTTCCCTCAGCTTCAGCGCGCCTCCGCACGGCTGAAGTCACTATGGACTCAACCTTATGTAACACTGTTTATGCTCAGAGGAATTTAATGAAACATTAATGGGATTAAGACATAACCTTAATAATATATAAACATATTCCTGTCAGAGATGCAAAATGCACCACAATCATTAGCTACTTTACAAGAAGCTCCCCTACTTCATTTAGATCAGAAGCTAGTTCTAGCCCATATTCCTACAATGTGCTACTCATTTATAGTAAAAGCGAAATATCTCAGGAAACATCTTTGCCTAATAGCGGCAGAAATGTTGGAGCTGCTAACTTTTTCACCACAAAGATACTCATTCAGGTCAAGAGTCAAAGCATGGAACAGCGCTACCGCCTCGAGTTACTGTGCAAGGATCATATTATAGAAATGACTATGTTATCACAAGAGAACAGAGTAGGGTCCTTTACTCAAGCTGACGTGCGGAGTATAACAATGTCTGACCATGACATACTAGACACAGCTTTTTCAACCCTACATGAAGACAATCTAATCAACAACTGATATATATATCACATTAATGCTACAGAGCACTTTATTAAACATAGCCATGGAAGTCACAAGGGAAAACCTTGGTTGTAAACTCAAAAAATATGAATAATAGGATTAGAGGGAATTAAAGTGCAACTGTAAGCCTTAGAAAGTCATCCTGAACAAAACATTTCTTAAAGGTACTAGTGTGAAAATGAATGATTTGCTCAGAGGTTTATATTAATGACAGGTTTCACTGATTCTAGTACCCTAGCTAATACTCAGATACTGCACCTAACATCTCAACTCAAACCTTGATATATAAACATATAATCCCTATATCTTTCCTTTAGTGTTTGAGAGCAAACCTAGGAATTACAAAATATAATTTTTATATTGTATCTGGCAACCACAGTCAATAATACATTATTACTATACTATAAACGGAGTAACTCGTTAAACTTATCTGTACCAATGTCTTACAAACCATCAGGGATTTCACACGAGACGCAGGCAGGCATTGAATGCCACAATTCACACTGTTGTTTTCTTTAACTGAATTGGTGGATTCCCCTGAACTGATCCATCGTCCACCGATGTCTAAGGACCCCCAGGTTACCAAGCAACAAGTCATTTTGTCCACCGGGCAAGAATCTGGTGAACAAAAAATGGTTGCAAAGTCGTGGCTCGCTCCCGTGGCCAATGAGAACCCGCAACATCATCGGGAGGTGACGTTGTAACTTTCTATTGGTGGCCATGCTTTTTTGTTTTTTCACGGAACTCACAAAAAATGAAAACTCTGGTCACTTGGGAACTGGGTGGGTGCCCAAATGACGGAGGACCACAGATGCACTCTAAGGAACCCCCCATTTCAGTTAAGCCAGAAAAAAAAAGTAATTTCTTTTGTGGGGAGCAGAGAGGTGAGGCTGCTTTAACACTTTGTAATGTGGAAATGGAATTTGCTGAAGTAACACACCTTAATTTTTGTGCTGTTAACGAAGATAATAAAGTGTGTTATTTTTATTCCTAAGGTTTAAAACCAACTGCTGCTTCTTAAAAGCGTACCGAGTGTGTGTGTGTGTGTGTGTGATACTGTGTAACACATCACATCAATCCCCATGATTTTGAATGCTAAAACGCTTCTGATAATGCTGTTGAGTGCCCGGTATCATTATATCTTACAGTGTTGTATAGGTCACCACATGTTCCATGAGCAAACTGCAAGAAAATAGGGAAGTGACTTGTGGACTACTAGTTCTGTAAGGGGTTAATTGCCTTAAGGAGTTAACAGTATAGGCTCACTCAGGTTACTCCCCTCCCCACCATGTGATGTATAAGGCCAATGTAAGCATATATAGCCTCCCCTTGTGTTCTTGACGCAGGATCTTCAGAGTTCTGACTGGGTCTTCACTGTGAGTCCTCTACATAGGTTTGTGTGTATTAAGATGTGTCCTGTTATCGTTTGTTGTTTTCTGATAGTAACATGCCCTTTCAGATAGCGTCTATTAGAGAAACAGGGACATTAAGTTGTGGGAGAGGGATGTGTATAGTTAATCTGATGTGACCTCCTTTAGAGCCGGGTAAGGAGGGTTACTTTTGATGCCCAACGTGGGGCTGACTGAGCAGGACTTTGTGTATCGAATCAGACTTGAACAGCTGGCCAGATCTCTGTTTGTGTCCCAATCTGATATTGATCAGTCTACAGCATCTCTACTTGTGTCCAAACCCCAATGTGACCTGAGCTCGAGATGGAGCCTACTGTACCTGCCTTGACCCGCAGCCATTATGAAGTCCCAGGAGGGGTCTTTGTGATTTCTGTTCAAGGGAAAGAGGTTTTCCACGCTGAGCGAGCACTTTGCAGGTGCCCTGGAGGAGAGTTGTCACGCAATGCCCGATGTGATGAATGCGGCCGGCGCTTTCTACAGAGCTCAAAGTTTAACAACTTCAAGAATGTCCCTAATGATACCTCTGCGTAGGGCAGCGAGATTTTCAGTGAGACGGCCGTCCCATCTCGTTTGCCAGGGACCGATATGGAACCACCTCCCCCCATCTCTGCGTATTTGTCAGAGAGCTTTACCTTCTGTGGGAAATGGATTTGGAGGGGAGCAGTAATACAAACTGTTTAGGGGGAATGACAGGCAGTTATGTATACCGGCCCCCCTTATCTGTATGAGGTAATCACATACATACCAAACTAACATTCTTTTCCTCCAGAAAAACAGTACAGCGTATATGATGTATAATGATGCTCCTCCAGGAACCAAAAACTTTACTACAAAAAGAGGCCACACCAAGGGTGAGTCTTCATGTACTTTCGTTAATGTCATTTTTTTCTTACTTTGGTTTGAAATGTTTTGACTGATTTTCTTACACACGGCTGGGTACAAAACGACCCCTTTTAACCGATATCTAAAAAGTAAATTGAAAATTCTTTCTATAGGGAAGTGCATTTGTTTGGTTGACAAACTGTTTGTTCTTATGACCGACACAATTCAATCACCGCTTGCCTTCTCACACACATGTTACATGGCACTATGGCAAGTGTGCACTGAGCCTCACAGAACCTGTTGTGGGGTCACCAACAACCCATTCAAAAGTCACACCATTCCCAGGCTGAAAATATATAGCACCACTATTGCCCAGATATACGTAACTGTCTCATCTTTAGTAAACCTGAAAGCAGCGAACCCCAATACTCTGGGGGTTGCCTCAGAACTTTAATCTCCCCCTGCAAAGTTTAAACACTGTGGGTCCTATTCATTAAACTGTGAGTTTTTCCAGGCAAACTCACTCAAAAATAGAATGCATTAGGATGTTATTGATATCTGGAGTTCACACCATATTAATTAAGAATTCTTTATGCACATATACAGCTACAATAAACATCTCATTTGTATGAACTTTGCGCATCAAATGTGCTCTATTTTAAGCAATATGTCGGATTGTGCATTGGGGAGTGGGGAGAAACGGAAATAGTCTTTTATAAGTGCTCTCCTTCTATACCATGAAAAGAATGAACATTTTCAACTTGCGGAGAAAAGCTTTCAAAGACGATTTATGTTCAAAAGATATGCATAAATATAAAATTATTTGAACTACTTGTTTCTTCACCCAAGTTCAATAGGTTACTCTTTCTTTCTCTCAATGCCTAATTTTGGCAAAGAAGGGCGGGTCGCCGTGCTGATCCTCTCTTCCATGTAGTAACAAAGGAGAGGGGGGGGAGGAGGGGGTACCGTACTTTTTTATTGGACCAACAATTACTTGATATAGTACAAGCTTTCAAACCTCTCAGGATCAGGGTAACCCGATGAAGGATCCTGAGAGGTTCGGAAGCTTATAACGTATCAACTACTTGTTTGTCCAATAAAATGTATCGTACCCCCTACCCCCTCCATTGTTACTGCCTAATTTTGAGAATTGTATTAATTTCTATACGAAATGTGCCTCCTGCATTGATTTGCACAGCTGGGACCAAATGTCAAACTAAAATGCTGATACTGCATGTTTTGGACATGCGAGAGGCATTTAATAAACAAGCCAATTTTGCAGTTTTAATGAACAGGCGTCATGGTGTGTGGTTTCCTGTGTGGGACTTGTAGACACATTTATATCTTTACAATAGATGTAAAAATGAATATATAGTACGTGCCTGACCCCTTGTTTTACAGATTAAAAAAACACTTATTTGTGTTTGGTTGAAGATGATTTTCTGAAGGTCATTGGTCATTTTCAGGCTACTGACCAAGGGTTTCCAAACTGTTTGTACAGTGAAATGGATCAATTAGCTCAGTTAATAATTAGCTTGTTTTGCCGTTTAAACACTTTTCAATTTAACATTACATATAGTTCAAAACATACGAGAAACGGAAAAACAACACCAGGTTCCCTATCAAATATAGCGAGAGAAGTGGAAGACGCGCAGTCAAGATGCTGTCACTTTAATTTACTTAAATAGAAGCTAAAGAGTTGTTAATATGCTTCTCAACATATTAAATAGGGACCATGTACAGTGGTGTGAAAAATAAAGTACACCCTCTTTGAATTCTATGGTTTTACATATCAGGACATAATAACAATCATCTGTTCCTTAGCAGGTCTTAAAATTAGGTAAATACAACCTCAGATGAACACACGAAATGTTACACCGTGTCATGATTTATTTAACAAAAATAAAGCCAAAATGGAGAAGCTATGTGTGAAAAACTAAGTACACCCTTACTGCTTCCATAGGGATTAAGATGCTAAGTAGCAGACAGGTGCTGCTAATCAAATGCCCTTGATTAATTGATCATCAGCAAGTGTGACCGAAGACTTTGACTGAGCCACTGATTGAGCCACCTGTGCTGCAGCAGGGGCATCCGTGAAACCTGACCTGTTGGTGACCCTTGAGGACTGGAGTTGGCCACTCCTGTACTAATCTATCTAGTCTCTTTTTTATAAAAAAAATTTAAGTGAGACTTGATCGCCCCTCATCTGGGCTGAGCGTCCATCTCCAAGTGTTTCTCGCCAAATATCTTTTTTTTTAATTATTTGTCATTTTTCAGTTGGTTTATTTCAGTTTCCCTATTATTGTTATTAGTTGATATTTATTTTAAGCATAATTTATGGTTTATTATGCCATTTTAGCATTTTCCTGCTTATTTTGAGGTTTTTTCCATAACTTGGTAAAAATGCAAAACCAAAACAAAAGAAATCGGGTTTTGGAACCAAAACGAAAACACCATTTTTTTAAATATCCCAAACCAAAACATGAGTGAAAATACTGACATTTTTCTCTTTTAAACAATTTATTTCATCTTATAAACAAGTTGACACTGGGGTATCTAATATATATATATATACTAAGACAGTATTATTTCGATGTCTATTAATGTATAAAGTATGTGCTATCTTTCCATAGAACACATCTTTTTCTTTTCAGGAATCCTATTATTTAATAAATCTCAGGGATTCTGGCTGATTCACAGTGTTCCACACTTCCCCCCTTTTCCTGAGAAAGGCTTTGGATATCCATCTACAGGTAGACGATATGGGCAAACAGCCATGTGTGTGACTTACAGATATGACCAGTTTAAAGAGATTGGTGAGTATGTTGTTATTTTCCAGTTAGCAACATAGGGCTGAAATCAAATCGATAAAAGGTTAAAAAATCTTACCTAAATCGGGGTGATCTCCTGAGCTCATCGATGGACCCCCAATATCCAGGGACCACTGATCTCAGGGGCGTCTGAGTTTGGGGTGGACTAGCTGTCCACTGGGCAAACTGGTGAAACAATATGGTAGCCAGGGTCAGGGCTCACTCTAGCGGCCAATAGAAAAGGTTTATATTAATGACAGGTTTCACTGATTCTAGTACCCTAGCTAATACTCAGATACTGCACCTAACATCTCAACTCAAACCTTGATATATAAACATATAATCCCTATATCTTTCCTTTAGTGTTTGAGAGCAAACCTAGGAATTACAAAATATAATTTTTATATTGTATCTGGCAACCACAGTCAATAATACATTATTACTATACTATAAACGGAGTAACTCGTTAAACTTATCTGTACCAATGTCTTACAAACCATCAGGGATTTCACACGAGACGCAGGCAGGCATTGAATGCCACAATTCACACTGTTGTTTTCTTTAACTGAATTGGTGGATTCCCCTGAACTGATCCATCGTCCACCGATGTCTAAGGACCCCCAGGTTACCAAGCAACAAGTCATTTTGTCCACCGGGCAAGAATCTGGTGAACAAAAAATGGTTGCAAAGTCGTGGCTCGCTCCCGTGGCCAATGAGAACCCGCAACATCATCGGGAGGTGACGTTGTAACTTTCTATTGGTGGCCATGCTTTTTTGTTTTTTCACGGAACTCACAAAAAATGAAAACTCTGGTCACTTGGGAACTGGGTGGGTGCCCAAATGACGGAGGACCACAGATGCACTCTAAGGAACCCCCCATTTCAGTTAAGCCAGAAAAAAAAAGTAATTTCTTTTGTGGGGAGCAGAGAGGTGAGGCTGCTTTAACACTTTGTAATGTGGAAATGGAATTTGCTGAAGTAACACACCTTAATTTTTGTGCTGTTAACGAAGATAATAAAGTGTGTTATTTTTATTCCTAAGGTTTAAAACCAACTGCTGCTTCTTAAAAGCGTACCGAGTGTGTGTGTGTGTGTGTGTGTGATACTGTGTAACACATCACATCAATCCCCATGATTTTGAATGCTAAAACGCTTCTGATAATGCTGTTGAGTGCCCGGTATCATTATATCTTACAGTGTTGTATAGGTCACCACATGTTCCATGAGCAAACTGCAAGAAAATAGGGAAGTGACTTGTGGACTACTAGTTCTGTAAGGGGTTAATTGCCTTAAGGAGTTAACAGTATAGGCTCACTCAGGTTACTCCCCTCCCCACCATGTGATGTATAAGGCCAATGTAAGCATATATAGCCTCCCCTTGTGTTCTTGACGCAGGATCTTCAGAGTTCTGACTGGGTCTTCACTGTGAGTCCTCTACATAGGTTTGTGTGTATTAAGATGTGTCCTGTTATCGTTTGTTGTTTTCTGATAGTAACATGCCCTTTCAGATAGCGTCTATTAGAGAAACAGGGACATTAAGTTGTGGGAGAGGGATGTGTATAGTTAATCTGATGTGACCTCCTTTAGAGCCGGGTAAGGAGGGTTACTTTTGATGCCCAACGTGGGGCTGACTGAGCAGGACTTTGTGTATCGAATCAGACTTGAACAGCTGGCCAGATCTCTGTTTGTGTCCCAATCTGATATTGATCAGTCTACAGCATCTCTACTTGTGTCCAAACCCCAATGTGACCTGAGCTCGAGATGGAGCCTACTGTACCTGCCTTGACCCGCAGCCATTATGAAGTCCCAGGAGGGGTCTTTGTGATTTCTGTTCAAGGGAAAGAGGTTTTCCACGCTGAGCGAGCACTTTGCAGGTGCCCTGGAGGAGAGTTGTCACGCAATGCCCGATGTGATGAATGCGGCCGGCGCTTTCTACAGAGCTCAAAGTTTAACAACTTCAAGAATGTCCCTAATGATACCTCTGCGTAGGGCAGCGAGATTTTCAGTGAGACGGCCGTCCCATCTCGTTTGCCAGGGACCGATATGGAACCACCTCCCCCCATCTCTGCGTATTTGTCAGAGAGCTTTACCTTCTGTGGGAAATGGATTTGGAGGGGAGCAGTAATACAAACTGTTTAGGGGGAATGACAGGCAGTTATGTATACCGGCCCCCCTTATCTGTATGAGGTAATCACATACATACCAAACTAACATTCTTTTCCTCCAGAAAAACAGTACAGCGTATATGATGTATAATGATGCTCCTCCAGGAACCAAAAACTTTACTACAAAAAGAGGCCACACCAAGGGTGAGTCTTCATGTACTTTCGTTAATGTCATTTTTTTCTTACTTTGGTTTGAAATGTTTTGACTGATTTTCTTACACACGGCTGGGTACAAAACGACCCCTTTTAACCGATATCTAAAAAGTAAATTGAAAATTCTTTCTATAGGGAAGTGCATTTGTTTGGTTGACAAACTGTTTGTTCTTATGACCGACACAATTCAATCACCGCTTGCCTTCTCACACACATGTTACATGGCACTATGGCAAGTGTGCACTGAGCCTCACAGAACCTGTTGTGGGGTCACCAACAACCCATTCAAAAGTCACACCATTCCCAGGCTGAAAATATATAGCACCACTATTGCCCAGATATACGTAACTGTCTCATCTTTAGTAAACCTGAAAGCAGCGAACCCCAATACTCTGGGGGTTGCCTCAGAACTTTAATCTCCCCCTGCAAAGTTTAAACACTGTGGGTCCTATTCATTAAACTGTGAGTTTTTCCAGGCAAACTCACTCAAAAATAGAATGCATTAGGATGTTATTGATATCTGGAGTTCACACCATATTAATTAAGAATTCTTTATGCACATATACAGCTACAATAAACATCTCATTTGTATGAACTTTGCGCATCAAATGTGCTCTATTTTAAGCAATATGTCGGATTGTGCATTGGGGAGTGGGGAGAAACGGAAATAGTCTTTTATAAGTGCTCTCCTTCTATACCATGAAAAGAATGAACATTTTCAACTTGCGGAGAAAAGCTTTCAAAGACGATTTATGTTCAAAAGATATGCATAAATATAAAATTATTTGAACTACTTGTTTCTTCACCCAAGTTCAATAGGTTACTCTTTCTTTCTCTCAATGCCTAATTTTGGCAAAGAAGGGCGGGTCGCCGTGCTGATCCTCTCTTCCATGTAGTAACAAAGGAGAGGGGGGGGAGGAGGGGGTACCGTACTTTTTTATTGGACCAACAATTACTTGATATAGTACAAGCTTTCAAACCTCTCAGGATCAGGGTAACCCGATGAAGGATCCTGAGAGGTTCGGAAGCTTATAACGTATCAACTACTTGTTTGTCCAATAAAATGTATCGTACCCCCTACCCCCTCCATTGTTACTGCCTAATTTTGAGAATTGTATTAATTTCTATACGAAATGTGCCTCCTGCATTGATTTGCACAGCTGGGACCAAATGTCAAACTAAAATGCTGATACTGCATGTTTTGGACATGCGAGAGGCATTTAATAAACAAGCCAATTTTGCAGTTTTAATGAACAGGCGTCATGGTGTGTGGTTTCCTGTGTGGGACTTGTAGACACATTTATATCTTTACAATAGATGTAAAAATGAATATATAGTACGTGCCTGACCCCTTGTTTTACAGATTAAAAAAACACTTATTTGTGTTTGGTTGAAGATGATTTTCTGAAGGTCATTGGTCATTTTCAGGCTACTGACCAAGGGTTTCCAAACTGTTTGTACAGTGAAATGGATCAATTAGCTCAGTTAATAATTAGCTTGTTTTGCCGTTTAAACACTTTTCAATTTAACATTACATATAGTTCAAAACATACGAGAAACGGAAAAACAACACCAGGTTCCCTATCAAATATAGCGAGAGAAGTGGAAGACGCGCAGTCAAGATGCTGTCACTTTAATTTACTTAAATAGAAGCTAAAGAGTTGTTAATATGCTTCTCAACATATTAAATAGGGACCATGTACAGTGGTGTGAAAAATAAAGTACACCCTCTTTGAATTCTATGGTTTTACATATCAGGACATAATAACAATCATCTGTTCCTTAGCAGGTCTTAAAATTAGGTAAATACAACCTCAGATGAACACACGAAATGTTACACCGTGTCATGATTTATTTAACAAAAATAAAGCCAAAATGGAGAAGCTATGTGTGAAAAACTAAGTACACCCTTACTGCTTCCATAGGGATTAAGATGCTAAGTAGCAGACAGGTGCTGCTAATCAAATGCCCTTGATTAATTGATCATCAGCAAGTGTGACCGAAGACTTTGACTGAGCCACTGATTGAGCCACCTGTGCTGCAGCAGGGGCATCCGTGAAACCTGACCTGTTGGTGACCCTTGAGGACTGGAGTTGGCCACTCCTGTACTAATCTATCTAGTCTCTTTTTTATAAAAAAAATTTAAGTGAGACTTGATCGCCCCTCATCTGGGCTGAGCGTCCATCTCCAAGTGTTTCTCGCCAAATATCTTTTTTTTTAATTATTTGTCATTTTTCAGTTGGTTTATTTCAGTTTCCCTATTATTGTTATTAGTTGATATTTATTTTAAGCATAATTTATGGTTTATTATGCCATTTTAGCATTTTCCTGCTTATTTTGAGGTTTTTTCCATAACTTGGTAAAAATGCAAAACCAAAACAAAAGAAATCGGGTTTTGGAACCAAAACGAAAACACCATTTTTTTAAATATCCCAAACCAAAACATGAGTGAAAATACTGACATTTTTCTCTTTTAAACAATTTATTTCATCTTATAAACAAGTTGACACTGGGGTATCTAATATATATATATATACTAAGACAGTATTATTTCGATGTCTATTAATGTATAAAGTATGTGCTATCTTTCCATAGAACACATCTTTTTCTTTTCAGGAATCCTATTATTTAATAAATCTCAGGGATTCTGGCTGATTCACAGTGTTCCACACTTCCCCCCTTTTCCTGAGAAAGGCTTTGGATATCCATCTACAGGTAGACGATATGGGCAAACAGCCATGTGTGTGACTTACAGATATGACCAGTTTAAAGAGATTGGTGAGTATGTTGTTATTTTCCAGTTAGCAACATAGGGCTGAAATCAAATCGATAAAAGGTTAAAAAATCTTACCTAAATCGGGGTGATCTCCTGAGCTCATCGATGGACCCCCAATATCCAGGGACCACTGATCTCAGGGGCGTCTGAGTTTGGGGTGGACTAGCTGTCCACTGGGCAAACTGGTGAAACAATATGGTAGCCAGGGTCAGGGCTCACTCTAGCGGCCAATAGAAAAGCCACGAAATGTCATCGGGAGATGACATCATGGCTTTAACTTAGTGATTGCGGTGCCCATGTTTGTAGTCCGCTGCCATATTTGTACTTTTTTTTGTGTCAAAATCTCCTTAACCGGAGATCCCTGGGCATCTGAGGTCCTCCAATCAGCACCGGAACACTCCTCCAATCAGCCCCGGAACACTCCTCCAATCAGCACCGGAACACTCCTCCAATCAGCACTGGAACACTCCTCCAATCAGCACCGGAACACTCCTCCAATCAGCACCGGAACACCCCTCCAATCAGCACCGGAACACTCCTCCAATCAGCCCTGGAACACTCCTCCAATCAGCCCCGGAACACTCCTCCAATCAGCCCCGGAACACTCCTCCAATAAGCACCGGAACACTCCTCCAATCAGAACCGGAACACTCCTCCAATCAGCACCGGAACACTCCTCCAATCAGCACCGGAACACTCCTCCAATCAGCCCCGGAACACTCCTCCAATCAGCCCCGGAACACTACTCCAATAAGCACCGGAACACTCCTCCAATCAGCAGCGGAACACTCCTCCAATCAGCACCGGAACACTCCTCCAATCAGCACCGGAACACTCCTCCAATCAGCACCGGAACACTCCTCCAATCAGCGCCGGAACACTCCTCCATCAGCACCGGAACACTCCTCCAATCAGCCCCGGAACACTCCTCCAATCAGCCCCGGAACACTCCTCCAATAAGCACCGGGACACTCCTCCAATCAGCACCGGAACACTCCTCCAATCAGCACCGGAACACTCCTCCAATCAGCACCGGAACACTCCTCCAATCAGCCCCGGAATACTCCTCCAATTAGCCCGGGAACACTCCTCCAATTAGCCCCGGAACACTCCTCCAATCAGCCCCGGAACACTCCTCCAATCAGCCCCGGAACACTCCTCCATCAGCGCCGGAACACTCCTCCAATCAGCGCTGGAACACTCCTCCAATCAGCCCCGGAACACTCCTCCAATCAGCGCCGGAACACTCCTCCAATCAGCACCGGAACACTCCTCCAATCAGCCCCGGAACACTCCTCCATCAGCGCCGGAACACTCCTCCAATCAGTGCTGGAACACTCCACCAATCAGCACCGGAACACTCCTCCAATCAGCCCCGGAACACTCCTCCAATCAGCGCCGGAACACTCCTCCAATCAGCCCCGGAACACTCCTCCATCAGCGCCGGAACACTCCTCCAATCAGTACCGGAACACTCCTCCAATCAGCCCCGGAACACTCATCCAATCAGCGCCGGAACACTCCTCCAATCAGCACCGGAACACTCCTCCAATCAGCACCGGAACACTCCTCCAATCAGGTCAAATAAATATAGCAGCCGGGATTTTCTGCTTTATAAGCATTTTCTGAATGTTAGCCTGCCGTTTTGCTAGGCAATTTTATGAAATTCAACTTTATAAAATATTGCCCAAAAAAGAACAGACTTTATAATGACATTGATTCTGTTCTAGAAGCATTTGATGCCCTTGTGACCCGTGGACCTGCGTGCGATTACCTTTGAATCACAAGACCAGAGTACCACTACTTTTTATTTGCACACTGACTTCCACTTTCTTTTAAAATCATGAAAGTTTTTTCCCGTGTAAATAGGCATTTTTAGAACATGAACATGTCTACATTCCGCTCTGGAATCTCCTGAGCTTTCACCGGTGGTTTAACAGGCGTGGAATGTAAAGTAGCATACCGTGGCATGAGTGCTGTTTCATGTACTTTGGCCGATGCTTGAGTAAATGTACAAGAAAACCAGACAATGTTTACTTCATGTGCTTATGAACTTTACATAACGTTTTCCGAGCCTGCTGTACATACTCATTTCCCATACACTGCATAAACACAACGAGCCTGGGAGAAGATCCACAAACAGTTCTCTTCAATTCTTTGAGTTCCCATTTGTACCTGTAGCGTAACCTTTGCCCATAATTCTTTGCTTCATAAATTACTTTGTGTGATTAAAATGCTATATATCAGTAAGATTATTGTATTAGTTAAAATAACCATGACTTAACAAGTCAAATATTGACTTATATTGTTACCATTTGAATGCTGGAAGAGCTGGGAATGTATTGCTTGACATCAGTGGTTCTCAACCTTTGTGCACCTCCTGCTAGAAAAGATGTGTCCTCTAGTTAATACATCTTATTTCCTTAACAAAACTGTTTGCCCGATCCCAGGCAGAATAGTGTCCTGAGCCTGTGGGGGAAACACACACTTAATAAGGCCCCAATCTGCACGTGTGTGTGTGTGGGGTGTGTGTGTGTGTGTGTGTGGGGGGGGAGGGGGGGGTGTGGGGGGTGTGTGTGTGTGGGGGGGGAGGGGGGGTGTGTGTGTGTAGCTGTTACAGACTACGGGAGCTTCCAAGGCCACGTCCCACAATGCCTTTGCTGCTGTGGATGCAAAGCATTGTGGGGAGCAACTTTGGAAGCTACTGCTGTAATTAATAACCACCCAAGTTAAGGTGCAGTTTGGGGTCTTACGCAGTCCCCGATTTGCTCAGGAACTGACTTCACTGCCTGGGAGCTGCCATTACATTTTGTTTTTTTGCGAGAACCCCTTGGAGACACCTGCCGAACCCCTAGGACTTTACAAGCCCCTGTTGGGAATTACTACTCGACATTGTCCACAATAAGTTACTGTCCAGCATACACGTGAAAGTCCCAGGGAAGAACACAATGTTACAATTGCAATATAGTGAAACACTTTTACATACATTGCACAGACTTAGGCCTATATTTACTAAACGGTGTTATTCAACAAGACATCTTCCGGCACTAAAAGACATGTTACATTCCTTTCGTTAATGAAGTTGAAGAGAGAATGAAAACGCTCTAACACGTTTCGCGCCTATCGGCTCCTATAAAGCGCTGAGAGGCGCGAAACGTGCTAGTGTTTTTTTTAATCCTGTCATGTGCCAATAAACTTTTCAAATAGCTTACTTACCAGCCCTGGGTGTATCTGTCCGACTGTGCACCGCCATTTTTTCTCTCTTCATCTTCTATACCGGATCCCGGCAGGAGCACGTCGACCGCGACACACCGTGAGGGAGATCCTGTGAGTACACTGTAAGTCTCCTTCTACTGATGTTTTAAAATTGATGCCCAGACATGATGTACAATTAACTTAATTTTTCATGGACTAAATATTTAGGCTTTTTCAGGCATTGTTCATATCGTGTGAAGGATTAATGTATGAACTGTTTCATTGCTCTGAGGCTCTTTTCACGATCAATTAGGGACCCCCTGAGACCTATACTCTACCCTCCGTGGGTGTTACTGTCACTTAATAGCTTCATACTCGAGTAGTCCATGCAACACAGTGGAATTTTGTTTCTAACTGCACAGCAGTAGGTTTTGGATGTGCTGACTTGTTTGTTTTTTACAAACTATTCTTTCTCTTTCACTTGAAAGGACTGAAAGGTTTCTCCAGAGCCTGAAAGGGTCGCTTTGAATAGTGCCGTTTAGTAATGGTGGTGTCTTTTATAAGCAAATGTTACTAAAATGTATTATAACGGTAGTTCATGGTACATACCAGCTCTGTATGGCCTAATATGCACTAATGCACTTTAGTAGCATATCAAGATTAACTATATGGAGTATTTTTCTTTTGCATTGTGAGCTGAACGTCAGCGGGTCAGTGAGTAAAGGCACTGATTGTAAAAACAATAACCCTGACTGTGCAGCAAGAGTGCCAGCTTCAAATTCGGATGTCAGGGGCTCATTCTATGTACAGTACTGCATGCACTATCTGCACTATATAGGAAAAGAATATCATTATTTTGTTGTTGCATCGGGGGATTTTATTTCATTTTATTTTTAACAGCCACACAGTTGCTATATTACAATCCAAATGTCTACAACTGCTCCATCCCTGACCTGTACCAGAAGGAATTGTTGAGTTTGCAACAAATATGTCTTGGCGGTCGCTTCCCTCGGATAGAAGAAACGCGCCTCATTGCGCTTCAATCAGCCCAAGGGGAACACCTCCTCAACTTTGCCAAATCCCGATTCTTTATTGATGGTAAGAAAAGAAAAAAAAAGAGATTTTCTTGAATAGGTTATTTTAGGAAATTTGACACCTCGCTGCCTCGGAAGCCGGCAAAGTGTTGTCATGTAGAAGAAAATGTTCAAGTCCCTTATGTAGAATCCAAATTGACTTAATTAGTCAAAGAAACTTCATAGCGCTCTACTATGAGTCTTGTATTTTATTGGTGAACAGTCAGAGTACACATCACCAGATGAAAGGTCCAGGGATGGACGTGAACATTTTTTCGACACGATTGCCTTTGGGTGCTGGCCGTACTCTTCGGTTCTGTTTGCCCCATGAGAACTTTTTAAGACTCCTCCTTTTTTTGTACTGATTTAAGCAGTGTGTTATCAGCTTGCAGAAAAATGTTCCAACATTCAAATGGTGATCAGCACGTACCCTCAATATATCTCCTACACGTAATGCTGCTGTATGTTGGTCCCATAATGGAGGACCCGGTGCCAGGGAGGGGTAATGGTAGTTCTTAAAACACATTTGAGTGCTGTTGACTTTAAGGTTCTGTTTAAGAACATATCTTTATTGATGTTAAATCATCGTTGTATTTCCCTTCTGTGTGTCGGGTGTGGCACTGCGTATTTCGTCTGAACCCTGTGGATCCATAGCTGATGCATAAAATAAAAGTGCGCAACCCAAAAAACAACTCAATCATGTGTAAGACAATGTCTATTTAGTGAAACACTTATAATACTAGTCCTTATGAATGGTTGTTACAATGAACAAAAAATACTACATAAGGCACAACCCGACTGTGGAAGTGAAAAATGTATATAAACCATACAAAACCGTTGGTGTTGGCGTATGCTGCTATAATTACAGAGTGTTTCAGCACTCCCACGAACTACAGATAGGAAACAAGAAAAAAGCGCAAAACGCAAATAGTGAAGTATATCAAATTCAATATTTTAGTGATAAAAAGGTGAGTATTCTGCGTACATCAAAGTTATAGAACATTCGCATTCACGTGTATCAATACACGAAATTACCACACAGCAATCATCAGGGCGGAGGGCCAGGGGGATGTATCTCTGGTAGGTCGTCTCTCGCAGTTTCCAGATGTCATCTGGGTCTTTCACGGTGACGACAGCCTGCAACCACCATCCAAGACCGTCCGAGGAATGGAGGTGGTAAGACCACTTAAACGTCTGTCCCGTAATGCACACTGTGTGTGTACTCCAAGGAAAGTTCCTGCAGTCATCAGCCGGGTATTCGGTAACGCGGGTGCACAGGCAAATGTTCCCACTGCAGTTACTCTGACCGGCACTCGGCAATGATTGTCCGCCTTAGTGATCGCGCATCAATATGACGTCACACAGAAAAGGCACAGCTTGCACAGGACGCACCCGAGCGGTGTAACCAGGGGCTATGGGCACAGGAAAAGTGTCTAACTAATCCCTTGCACACAATACTAGCAGGAAGGTATTAAAAAGTACCACAATAAAACAAAAATAATCCGACGCGTTTCGAAGCTAAAAAGTGCTTCTTCATCAGGGATCCCCCTGGCCCTCCCCCCTGATGATTGCTGTGTGGTAATTTCGTGTATTGATACACGTGAATGCGAATGTTCTATAACTTTGATGTACGCAGAATACTCACCTTTTTATCACTAAAATATTGAATTTGATATACTTCACTATTTGCGTTTTGCGCTTTTTTCTTGTTTCCTATCCATAGCTGATGCGTTTGACTTTTCCATGATACTATGTGTGAAAATGAGCTGCAGTCTCTCCATGGGGATAGTGTGTAGCGTAAAATGCCCTTAAAGTTACAATAATATCATTCATGTAGGTGTCTGTTTATGGTTTGTGTTTCTTACATGTACAGTATACCCACAGATATCTATGCAGCATGGATGGCTCAGAAACTGGGGACACATCTCTTAGCAGAAACCTGGCAGCCGGATCTCCCATCAAACTGCTCCCTTCAACACCACATCTACAACATCGGGAGAATCGCCTTACCAACTTTGACTTCTTTTTATTCCCGCTATGACCACTCCAAGTGGTGCGTTTCCCAAGTACACGAAGATCTGTGGACGTGCATTGGAGACTTGAACAGAAATCCCCAGCAGATTTGGAGAAGTGGGGGTTTCATTTGCACACAAAATAAATCAATCTACAAAGCATTTAGGAATTTAATATCCTATTATAAACCTTGCACAGATGTGTAGTTGTTGGCTGCTATGAGATGTATTGTCAATGTACGATATTTTATAATAAATACGCTTCTTATAGTTTAATTTAAATTAAGATTAAAATAATAAAAGTGCTGCCACTGGAAGCACTTTGTTCCAGAAATATTTGTAAACCAATCAGCCACCCATCAACTATTTTTAAAGGGCAAATAAACTTATTTATAGTAGATACACATTATTGTTATACAAAGCTGGTCATTGTAGAGTTTGTACTCTTTCAAATCCTTGATTAGATATTTCATGTATTTAAATGTAGGCGCTGGACATCGGGACGTCGCCGTTATTCTATAAAGTGCGATAGCGCCTGAAGATAGGTCCTTCTCTATCTTGAAGATAAGGTGTGTCACCTTAGTCAATAAATATGGAGTCCAAAAAGCCTGCCTAGTCCCATTTTTGATTGTTATTAGATTCCCCTCCTGGGATATCAGGGTAGCTGTTGGGATTGATAGAGAGCACGGACTCCCTGTAAAATGACTCCGTAGAATCCAAATGCCTCTAATGTCTTATCTAGAAAATCCCACCTTATCCTATCAAACGCTTTCTTCGCGTCCAGACTCAGCAGCATAGCTTTCAATTTGGATTTGTGTATTTGATCAATAACATTAATAATTTTTCTTGTGTTGTCTGACGCCTGGCACTCGCTCACAAATCCCACCTAATCAGAGTGAATTAGTCTTGGGAGTATTAGATTCAGTCTATTGGCTAAAATGTTGCTATAGATTTTCAGATCCGTGTTAAGCAGTGAGATTGGCCTGTAGCTACCACAACATAAAGGGCCATTTCCCTCTTTCGGGATCACCACTATTGTTGGCCTTCGTCATGTGGGGAGGGATTTGTTTTCCACTGAGAAATTCATTAAATAAGTTCAACAGACAGGGTCCAAAAATTCCTATAACATTTTTATAGTAGAGGTTTGAGAAACCATCTGGGCTCAGTGCTTTCATTGGTTTCAAAGAACCGACCGCTCTCCCCAGTTCTACTGGAGTTAAGATCTTAAGATCTTCCTCCGTCAATTTTGGGAAAGCACAGTCTCAGATAATCCTCAATCTGGTTCAAGCCCGGGACTTTAGCATTCAGGGTTGAATTGTCTAGATCGTAAAGTTCCGTATAAAATTTTGCAAATTCCTCTGCGATCCTTGAGGGGTTGTAGGTCACTCCCCCACTTTTTAACCTAATAGCGGGGACCAAGGCCCCCGCTTTAATCCCTCTAAATTTGTTTGCTAATAGCCTTATCTCCCTTGTCATAGTACGTCTGCCTAGTCCACTTAAGGGCCTTCTGTACATCCTCCAGTTGCAATCTCTTGAGTTCCTCCCTTGCCTGGTTCAAAATCTTATACACTTTCCTCAACGGATTTTTTTATGTGAGCTTTCTAACTTTATAATTTTTTCTGATAAATATTTTTGTCTTTTCATTTTTATTCTCTTTCTACATGATGCTATTGAAATAAGCTGTCCTCTAATCGTGGCCTTATGTGCCTCCCACAGAGTCGCTGTTGATTCTACAGACCCATTGTTAGACTGAAAATATTTTTTAAGTGAGTCTCTAATTTGTGTGCTAATCTCCGGATAATTTAGTAAAGAATCATTCATCCTCCAATGAAATCACTGAATCTTGACGATTGGTGGGTCAATCAGGATTGCCACCGGGGCGTGGTCCGACCACGTGATAGGCTCTATATCTGAGTGGACCAATACTTCCAGGGTATTTGGAGATACAAAAATATTATTGATTCTATAATACGAATCGTGTGGGGTCGAATAGAAGGAATAATCTCTCTGCCCTTTATGCGAGCAGCGCCAGGCGTCCAACAGACCAAATTCTTTGATTAGCAATCTAAATTTCTTTGATACATTATATGTCATTGCGGAGTGTGAATGCCCTGGATGTGTGGACTTGTACACATCCTGGCCTGGGACCATGTTAAAGTCACCTCCTACAATATATAGGTTCTTGGTTATCCCCTATTGACTCCAATGTTTCCCTTAGAAAACCAATGTAACCCTCGTTAGGCGCGTATATATTCACTAATGTAAAGAGAAGACCATGGACCACCAGTGACCCCCCTCCCTGGTCTCTTGAACTCCAGCGTCTGGAACAGGATACACAGTTTTATAAAAATCGCAACCCCCCTTTTCTTACTGGTAAAAGACGAGTAAAATACAATAGGGTATGTGTAGCAAGGGAGAAAAACGGAGCACTAGGTCCACGCTGATATTTCTAGAAAAAATGCAAGGATGCGTTCCCAAAATAAAGGCTTATTTAATGGATCAAGAACAAAAAACGATACACACCAACGCGTTTCGGACTATTACAAGTCCTTTATCAAGGTGAAGATCTTTGCAGTGATTGCTGTATTTTCCTGAGCACCATGCAGCGTTTTTGTCATTACAATAGGGTATGTCCTGCTAAAAGTATTTGGGGGTTCTTGGGAATCAAAATGTGTCTCTTGTAGAAAAACAATATCCGCTTTCAGATTTCTAAATTCTTTTAGAGCCAGTCTACGTTTACTATTAAGGCCTTTAACATTCAGGGATACTAACTTCCATGGTGTTTGAACAGTCATTTCCAATATCATATCTCTCTCATGTGAAAGTTGTGAACAAAAAACTTTAATGGTTGTAGGGAACAAAAGGGGTAAAAAACAAGAAAAAGGGACTTTCTCCCTCCGGGAACTTGGGGAAACACAAAAGGATAAAATCAGTGAAACCAGCCACTCATCCCAAGTTTCTGGCCAGACCCTATGTGGCCTGGCGGGCATATGGCCCTACTGGGGGCGACCTGGCATCGGGCATGCAGAGCTTCCGCGGGTCCTGCACACACCGCCTCTAACTGCTCTACCTCCCCCGACCGCGCCCTCACCACAACTTAATTATAATATAAAAGAACCTAAGAAAAACACATCAATTCCTAACACCCGAGAGACAAATAAACATATAAAACTTTTAGTGTTACCATATACTTATAGTGACAGACTTCCCGGCTAGAAATATAAAACCCCGGGTTAACATTTTATCTTTAAATGTTCAATGTCTTTTAGCATTAAAATTTTCGAGTAGTAACTTGCTCTTGGTTTCTCGCGGAGGCTTAGTGTCCTTTGCATCTATAACAGAGCAAAAAACAACAGCTCTTCTGGAAGATCTGAATAGAGCTATTTTCGAATTCACTTGAGCCGCTGTTTATGGAGCCGGTTATGACCCTCCCCTTGGGTGCATATTGGTGGAGTCTTAGGACCACATCTCTGCTTCTCTTGGTTTTATCAAATCTTGGTCCCAAGGCTCTGTGCGCTCTGTCCATTGTAAGATCACCATCTTGCAGCTGAGGGTCAATTGATGTGTTTTTTTAATCTTTTAAGATATGGCTGGAGGGCTTCCGCGGACACCGATTCAGGGACATACCGAATTCGTAAATTCTGTCTTCGCTCCCTGTTTTCCATATCATCCATGCCCTCTCATCTCATCGTTGAGACGCAAGACCTCGTCAGTATTTACCTGGTTTTGTAGGGAAATGTCCATCTGATTTTCAAGCTCCGTAGTTCTTTTAGCCAGTACAGAGACTTCTGTTTTAAATTCCCTTACTGCTCTATCCAGAGCTGAGTGAAAACTCGCTTGCATTTCTTTAAGCATGTCCTGGAGGTCCTGTTTAGTAATTACTGTGTCTCCCTCAGTCGTAGACAGTTCGCTATCAGAAGCAGCTCCCCCCACGTCTCCCTCCGCTGCTTTGGCCCTCTCTGCTTGCTTTCATAGGGTAGCCTTTCTACTAGGGATATCCCCTTCACAGTCCATACATTGCCTCTCTCCTTTGTTGTTTTCTGTGCATGCGCGCTCCTTTGCGCCCTACTCAGCAGCACCATTTTTGTTTGTTTTTCTGCTCTGTTGCTGCTCTTTGTCCGTGGCCAAAGCGGGAGAGATCCGGGGTCCCCGGTCTCAGCGTCTTCCTGGCGGACATCACCGCTACCTCCCCCAGCACATCAGGCATCCCGCGGGGCTAATTGAGGTGGCGATCTGCGGATTTTATCGCGTTTTCTCAGCAGGGTGCACGGAGCTTCCTTAGCCTGCATGCACCCGCATTGCCATCACGCGTGCGCCCCTGGTATAATGATTCTTAAAATATCAATACCCCCAATATATATTATATATATATATTTAATCTTACCTGGACCCGAGGGTCCCCGGGAGATGATTCTTCGTCCCATGACCTCCTGGGACCCCAACGATTCCCAAGATATTTGTAGGTTTTTTGTGCGTAAGTTTTGATGTTGGAACTTCTTTTGGCCGCGGGAGTGTGACCCTGTGGTCATTTTGCGTCCACCAGGCAAGTATTCTTGCACGGTGAACAAACCTGCTCATGTATTAGGGGTCTCTGGTGGGCGGGGGACCACGGATCAGGTAAGTAAAAAAATTTTAATTGGCAGATGGGACTGCTGCTTTTAAACACCCCCTACTAGTAACTACAATAACCACTTCATAGCGATTGGCTCCTGAATGAACAAGTACGTGTCGTTTATACCCTGGTGTCTGTTGGTGTAACTTTCTCTTCTGTCTGGATAATTAATAGAGATGTGCAAACTCTTTGCACACGCGTCAGCGAATTTTACCCTTTTTGGTTTGGCGAAAACATTTGCTTCTATCTAAAAATTAGTAGTAAGTTTGTTTAGTGCATAAATGTCAATGGGCATTACAATGTCGATTAATTTCGCTGTGGAAATTCAATGAAACGTTAAAATAAATGGCAGGGCTGCTAATTTACCACTTTAAAAAAGGGAAATAGTGAACTTTTAACAATTTGGGCAGTTTGAGCATGGCCTCCCTCTGCCCGATGCAAAGAATCTTTGTATTTTTCCTGTCTGCACACCAGCTTTTTGAACTCCTTCCTCTTTAATCTGCTACACCCCTCATATTCTTTCTCATTCTCTCCTTCAGCTCCTCCTGTGCCCCTGTGAACCCCCTGTGCCCTGTGCAGTTATTGGTCCATAAAACAAATGCTCTAAAAACTAAAAAGTACTTGGGAATTACGTTGCCTGTACTCAACAACGTCAATAGTATGCAATGAGTGTGAAATCTTTTCTTACAATCTGACACTTGTATGATGTAGCTCCATCCTGTGGCAAATAGTTTCCCCCCTGACTGTTATACATTATTTTATAATAGTTGTCAGTATGCAGAAGTGGTTCAAGTTATTGAGACAACTGCACAGCGATATATTATTATGGACACCCAACCCCCTCCCAAACTCTAAACACTCTCAGACCAACATGCTTTGCTTTTTTTTTTTAATTCTTGAGGGTCAAGTTGCTGATGTTTTGGTTGTATGGTCTTTTTGAAGCTGGGCATTTTCCACATGAACAATCTTATTAGCTGCATGTTCTGTACTTTCAACAGTGTCCTTCTTTTGGATAACTATGTAGTGCATTGACCTATGCTGAGTAAGCTTGAGTTTGACTTTTCTCTTCAGTGGGAGTGTTTTACAGCTCTGTGCATGCACCCAAACTGGTTTCATGTGTATATATAATCTTGCGATTATGTAAACAGATCTTCTTTTAAAGCATTTGATTCTACATCAAATTAAATATTTGTACAAGATGAAGGTTGAGAAGACCAACCAAAAAAAGACACCTAACTGCACTCAATATTAACCAAATTAATACAGCTGGTAATGTGGCCGGAAATATTCAATCCGTGGGGTGTTAGATCCCATATAGCCACCCCAGCATAACAAATACAATCTTTTATTGGGTATATAGCAACAAATTAAATATTTAAATATAAAAATTGGAGAGATCCGGCGGGCGGAGTGCGTGTGCCTGAGTGTGTCAGGCTGAATGCGTGTCCCTGAGTGCATCGGGAGGAGTGTGTGTGCCTGAGTGCATGTGACTGATTGTGTGGGGTGGGGCGGAGCGCGTGGGCCTGAGTGCATAGGGTGGGTCGGAGTGCGTGGGGCAGAATGAGTTGGGTGGAGTGCGTGGGGTGGAGCGCATGCGGTGGGACAGAGCGCATGGGGTGGAGCGAGTCGGGTGGACTGCATGGTCCTGAGTGCGTGGGGTGGATTGCGTGCGGTGGGACGGAGCACATGGGGTGGAGCGAGTCAGGTGGAGTGAATGGTCCTGAGTGTGTGGGGTGGTGCGGAATGTGTGGGGCGGAATGTGTGGGGCGGAACGAGTCGGGTGGAGTGCATGGTCCTGAGTGCGTGGGGTGGTGCGGAATGTGTGGGGCGAAACGAGTCAGTGCAGTGCGTGGGACTGAGTGGGTGGGGTGGAGCGCGTGGGGTGAGGCGGGGCGCATCAGACACACTGTTTGGTCCTTAAAATCTCTGCTCTAAACAACACTCTGTGGGACCTGGCCACCCCCAAAAAGGGCTTGGTGCCGTCCCTCTGGCAGCAGAGGGGTTAATGGAAAAGCTTTTATAATGTGAGCCTCCTCTGTATGCGGAGGTTGCTGTGCCAGGCCTGCACAATTGACCCTCTGTCTCCATGACGTCACACAGAAGTCACGTGTCAGCTGGAGCCGGGCAGCTGAGCCCCGGAAGCGGAAGTGTGGGTTCATCGGAGGCCGGAAGCTCCCTTTTCCTCCTCACGTGGCCGAGGGGAAGATGCAGCGAGCGGCCGGCTCTGGGGGGGCGCAGAAAGGCAAGAACATGAAGGGCAAGCCGGGGCTGGCCGAGAAAATGGCCAGTGCCCCGCAGGAGGAGAGAGGCGCCGGCGGGGAGCAGGAGGCGCACTTCCCTCCCACCTTCAGCGTGTCCGAGATCAAGAACAAGCAGCGCCGGCACTTCATGTTCCTGAAGCTGAAGCAGGAGAAGAGGAAGGTATGGGAGTCATGGAAACCCCGGCCAGCCCGGAAGTTAACCCCCTCAGTGCGGGTCCCCGTCTGGCATCCACGGGGCTAACCCCCCCCCCCCCCAGTGCGGGTCCCCGCCTGGCATCCACGGGGTTAACATCCCCCACCTGCTCTCCCCCCCCCTCAGTGCGGGTCCCCCTCCCCCCCCAACCCCCCCCGAGTGCGGTCCCCGCCTGGCAGTCACGGTCTGGCTACATTAACGCCAAAGAACAAAAGGCTGTGGGCTATATTCCTGGAGTCCTTTTAATGATATTGGGACAGTATATTAAACGGCTACATTGATAATAGACCAAGAAATCTAGATCATTTGTTGAAACGAAGTGTTTATATGGACTTGAATTATGCCCAACTGAGCAAGAGAGAAATGCTTTGTTTTTGTATGGAAAACTCTTTAAGAGCTTCAGGAAACACTGATTTCAATTGAGACTGCTGATAATCTAGTGTAGTGTTTGTTCTGGGGTCTCTTGGTCTGATCTGTTAATTTCTCAGGTGTCTTTCCTAAAAACTGCTCAACCCCATTATAGCGCGATCCGTTACAACGCGAATCCGCTTATAACGCGATGCAAGTGTGGCTCCCAATTTTCATATTTATGAATACTTTGCAACACGATTATTGGTGTCTTAAATACTTTATTGCACAATGCACACAATTGTACATTATTTCTAACACGGTCCGCTTATAACGCGATGTGATTCTTTGGACCCCAAGCACAGCGTTATAAGGGGGTTGAGCTGTATTGTCAGTCACTGAGGCCTTAGGATGCAGCCAGGATGTTCATCGAAGTTCTGCGGCCCCTGTTGTATTTGTAATTCAACTTTTAATGGGGTAATTTCAGTCTAAAATATTTGTAATGTAATTTATATATAAAAAAAAAAAGACGACTTGATTGATTTTCAGATCTGGTGCAACCTTATTTTAAATGTGTTTTGACTGAAACAACAAGCTTCCAAGTATTTATCATGGTTTACTGGTTAATGTGAGGTTAATGAAAATGCAATAAATACATTCATGCCAAACCAGCAATGTCATGAAACTGTCCTTTGTTTTTATATTACACCTGTGTGTGATTCAGTATGAAGTCATTAAAACAGACCAGCCAAAGTTATTTAATGTCTGTCCATGAAAGCATTTTGATTTACAGGCACTGTTTTGTTTTTAATGTGTTCATTTTTATTTATTTTTGAACTGTACAAGTCCCACATGGCACCTGTAAAATAATTCTCCTGGTATAGAGGGCCAGAGATTCTGCTGCTCTTCTAAAAGCACGAGACTGCTTCACTGCTGGGTTTTCCTCGCATCGCCTAATTTGACTTTCTTCAAATTTTACAGGAAAAGCAAGCAATTAAGAAGAAGCGCAAGAAGGAGAGGGCAGCACTTGGAGACAAGGTAAGAAATACATCCTATTGAATTGGAGTGTAACACTACGGTTAGAATAGTGTACTTCATAATTTGACAGATCATATTTGTTGATCTTTATTACAAAATGGAGAGTAATCCTCCGAAAAGGTAGGTAAAGCGGAGCACAGCCGTGCTTGTAGGGATATTGCAGGATAACAGCCAGTAGAATAAAAAGCTTCTTTATTGGGACAACATGGTGCAGACAAGAAAAACTCTTACGCATTTCACGCCACGATTGGCGCTTCGTCAGAGAGAAATAGGCCTGGCAGTGTTGTTCCTACAGCACAAGAGGAAATAAAAGCACCATAGCCAATGCATGAAGATGTTTTATGGCGCTGGATAGTCAGACGTTGCACTCCCACTAAACATATCTAAGCTTATTTCCCACGGAAGTTGGACACGATTAACCTAAAGAGCACTAATCACAGCTGCCAGATCTCTAAAAGAAAATGTACAGATAAAAACTGTAAATGTTTTAGGCTTCATTTTTTTCTCTCCCCGGCTGTCATTCCCCTGGTTTCAGCCAGTAAAAGTCTGACTGCTTCCTGGTACTTGCAGTACCAATAAAAGTGGACGTGGGACTTGCTTCTGTCAGGCCTCTTTTACAGTATTTGGAAGATAAACATCTTTAAAGTTTGGAATTGAAGTCCAGTGGAACAGTGAAACCAGGAGCACAGACTCAGCAATGCAATTAATATTGTTGGAAATGTGAAAATGATGCTATCTTAATTACTCAGGAATGTCAAGAATTGATATATAAAGAACAAGCAAGAAAACTTAATGTGATGAGGAAAATGTGTGTGTATTAATCTTATCTTATAAATCTCCCATGCAAAAACAGCTCAAATCTTGAGTGGTTTTAGCCCAACTGGATGTCTCATGTTTAATGATAAATCTGGGTAGTATCCAGTGCAACTTTGTGTGAAATAACAACAAACTTGAACATTACATGAACGTTATTTCATACACTGAAACTGTTCATTTGAATTCCTATTCTAAAAAATATTTGTTTTTGGTCTGATATTTTAGTCATGTTCTATTGATTTTGCCAGAATACCCTTTTCCCTAATAAGTTTTTCTTTGTTTTCCTCCCCTAAGGCTCCTCCAAAAGCAGTTCCCAAAACAATTGAAAACCAGCGTATATATGATGAAACCACAGTAGACCCAGCTGATGAAGAGGTAATTCACGGCAATAATATGTTATATCTGATACACTTGTAATCCCAAAATCCCAAAGTAGCAGCCTCCCAGATAGTTCTTTGACTCTTCCCCCTGTGTTTTGGTTCTTTGCTTCCGTTGCACTTTACTAATAATCGATGCAGAATTCGGGGGCACCTTGTTTCGTAATCTATCATTTTATCATTTGTATTCTAAAAAATACAAGTTATATTGCGTTCTTGTCAGGTAAATGTTTTGATAATTAGATCAGGCAACTATATAGGGTAACAACTTGCTGTTCGGGTAATACTCTTATTTTTGTTTCAAAATGCACTTTGATGCTATCTGGAGAGGTAACACTTATTAACCAGAGTTCTAACCCTGTTAACCCTTCTAATGCTGTGTGAGCCGTCATATTGAAAATTGGCAAACATAGACCAATGTGGCATGGAATTGTAGGTTAAAGCCACATCCACCCCCCCCCCCCCCTTATTTTCCAATCCGGGGACCTTGCAGTTCTCAAGATACTTATCAGTGAAGTTACCGGGTGTGTCTCCCTCCAGGGAAACAAAGGGGCTGCCAAATCTCGGGAATAGGACGCTACAATATCCTCTTCCTATTGGACAGCCAAAACCAGAAAGTAATACTGCACAGCGGAAAATAGAGCAGTTCAGCTCAGAAGAGCCCCCCTGGTCCCAATCCTATATATGAAAGGAAAGGCTGGTTAGGGGGAATTACTGCTACGAACATTCGGAAAGTGACTGCGGACTCTTGCGGTTTGGGAAAGTTTGTATCGATTCAGTACAGATATTGTTTCCCTTAGGTTGCATTTGATGAAGCTACCGATGAATTTGCATCTTACTTCAATAGACAGACCACTCCCAAGATCCTGATCACCACATCCGACCGTCCTCGCGGGGTAAAGTTTATTTTTTAATGATTTCATATTTATTGATCAGCATTGCCATTTGTTGGATGCGATTCATGCCAGACTTTAATTTATCCCATTAATGCCTATTGTTCTGTGTTTTCTTCACAATCTCTATGTATATTTTCTTGCTTCCATCCATATAACCGGCTCCTGGTAGCGTTGTGCCAGGGATCACAATGGTTCAAATATGGCGTATTGTGCTTTAATTTCGTCACATCAGTGCTAAAGGGGTTATATACACCTCTTCTCTTTACCCCGATTCTCCAGACTCGCAAATATAAGCATGTCGTGCTGAAACATAGCTGCCTATTCTGTCGGGTTTAAAGCAGCAAAACGTGAAAACTCCCCCCCCCCCCCCCCCCATCCCTATTTATTTTTTAATCGTTTCTGTAGTATTAGATAATACTGTCTGCATGTAAACTTTTTTTATTATTATTATTTTTATAACTCCATGACGTTTTTAATGTTCTGAAATCCTTTGGTTGCTACAGCAATCATTTAAAAAGTCCCAGCCACTTTTAAAACAGGCTCTGGCATGCATCTTTATGAGCTCTGCACTTTGGCAACAAAGTATCGCAAACAGATCTGTTGCTGTGTTCCAAGCAGCACATGGTCTGTTCTGAAAGCTGTAACAATAATGTGTTTCACTTAGTAATATAATGTTACATATCAGCTGCCGCATGTCACAGACTGCAGCACAAAGTTATAATGTGGCCATTTCGTTAGGCCCACAATCAGGATTTGTACAGATTTATAACAGGAGCACCAAACGATTGCTAGCTTAGGTAAAAATGTATAATTACAATATTTTGTTCAAGTATTAACAATGAATAATACTCAGAATTATATTTATTTTACAGGTTGACAAGGGGCTTATTCCTTGCCTGAAACATCACCTTGTTTTTAGCTTGCAATAACAACAAATGTTTTGTGAGTGCTGAGGAATAATATTTTCGTACTTTTATTTTACAGCGATCTGTGAGGTTCACAGAACAGTTATCTTCCATAATTCCCAACTCCCATGTATACTACAGAAGAGGACTTGCGTTGAAAAAGATTATCCCGCAATGTACTGCAAGAGATTTCACTGATCTGATTATCCTCAATGAAGATCGCAAGGTGCCAAGTATCCTTTAAAATGATCATTTGTTAGGTTTTTTTGGTTAAGTATAAGACTCATAACTTAGTGAATGAAATGTAACAGTTTGTAAAACCTAGACTATCAAATTACAAAATTCTTTCTCTATAGAGAAAACATATACAGACTAGCTTCCTACTCCCTATTGGCAAAACACTTTCTAGTACATGGTCAAAACAATACGGATATTTAAATACAAATACCAGGCGGTGAGATTGGTGTTTAACTATTGTAAATATGAAAACATACATGGTACGGGTACCAGAATCCTGGTGCAACCACCGATTGATGCATTATAGTGGATAGGAACGAATATAGTTGGATGTAACTCCCAGATGCAATTTACTTGAAACCAAGTGAGTCATATAATTGGTTTAATTTCATTGATCTTTTGTAAAGGTCTGACATCTGTTTAAGATGAAGGTTGTTTATTTTTATAGTAGTTGTTGACGTCAAACGGGTATAGCAAACACTGTAGTTGACAGGCTGAGACGTATTTAAGGGGGTAATGCATATTTGTTTTTGGCTGTACTAGTTGTCCCTTAACCCATAAATACCAGATGGACTTGTTCTGAGTCATTTACCAGATGGTCCAACAGCTCATTTCAAAATGAGTAATGTGCGCCTGCGTAAGGAAATAAAGGTAAGTGTTTTTGTTTTTTAACCTCATTGCTGGGGACCAACTAAAACATTATCTGAAACCTCAAAGGTACTTGGTGATTCTAGCCAGTTAAACTAGCCACAGATCTTTTCATGGTTGTATGTGTTTTTTTCCCCCATAAACTTTCAATCTAACATTTGTGAGATACATTTGTATTTAGAAACGAAAAAAATAGACAAGCACAGCTTGTATAAGAAACTGTATTACTAAGCGAACATAACGCATGTGAGAAACACCGGTGGGTATAGGGTCACTCGAGCACAACCGTAGAACGCATTCAGCTGGTCCCAGCTGAAATCCACACAATGGTTCCTCCAGTATCAGCGTCCTTGAAGTGACATCTCGCGTCTTAGGCTTCAAGCAGTGGAAGCTACTGCTTTCTCCTCCTGTCTGTATCGGCCTGCCGTCCGCCAAACATGGGAAATAGTGGTCTGCGGCCTAGCTCTAGGCACCCACCAATGTGCCACTCTCTCTATCCCTACGCGTTTCGCACTCTGCTTCGTCGGGGGATACAACTATTCCCCAAGTTGGCGGACGGCAGACCGATCCAGATGGGAGAGAGCAGCAGCTTCCACTGCTTGAAGCCTGAGATGTGAAATCGGAGGCGAACAATCGTGAGTGTGTGTGACGTCACTTCTGGGACCCAGGTCTGGACGCTGATAGCTGGGGAACCATCGTGTTGATTTCAGCTGGGACCAGCTGAATGCGTTCTCTACGGTTGCTGCGCTTGAGTGACCCTATACCCGACGGTGTTTTCTTACATGTGAGGAGTGATATTATTTATTTTTTTAAGCTTTGTAATAGTGATAGTTTTTTTTATACAAGCTGTGCTTGTCGTTTTTTGTTGTTGACATTCAAGGTATTCCCCCCCAGGGGACCGCTGGACATTGGACCTTTTCACCCAGGCCCTTCTACATTGAGCACACTGTATGTGCTTTTATTATTCCCAGAAAGTAGCTTAGTTGAGCAGTTACTTTGTTTTACATTTCTATTTATTCACCCAGCTTTTGACTGGTGTTGAATTTGAGATTAATTCAATAATGGTCTCTGTACACACCAAGGTTTGGTGTACAAAACTCATTGGAGAAGGCGGTCATAATCCTTAACATGTATTTTGTGAAAAGCACGTGGAACTTTTAATGTGGCTTGCATTCTCATCTCTTGATGAAACGAATCTCAATGTAAATCCTTGTAATTATTTACAGAGAAAAGGAAAAGAACCAACAGAGCACAAACCCGAAGTCATTTTAAATAACTTCACAACACGACTGGGCCACTCCATTGGTCGGATGTTCGCTGCTCTCTTTCCACATGATCCACAGTTTACAGGAAGACAGGTGGCAACTTTGCACAATCAGCGGGACTACATATTTTTTCGATATCACAGGTATGTTGCCTCTACTTAGGAGATGGATGTGAACCCTTCTGTGGATGTGACAGGGCTGCTTGCACTTTTGTAGAAGTTAAATGCATGTTTGCTTTCTGGCATCATATGCACCACTTTATCTTTTCTTTCATTCTGTTTCTGTCTTTTTTTTGCTGGGCCCAGCGATCCTTTTTTTTTTTTTTGTTTCCTTTATCTGAAACTTTACTAACCTTTTAATGTGGTGTCCTGAGGTCAGTCAGTACAATACAGGTCTGGTTGGAGTTAAACACAGTTTGATGTTACACAGCCATGGGCAGTCTCTGTTAAAAAGGAAAAGGGCGTTTCCTTCCTGCATACCATTCAGGGTGGATTATACCATGGTATGGAGGGGGGAATTAAAGTAAGTGATACTGAATGTCATTTATTTTGCAGAGTAAAGACATGCATGGGATGTTTGTAAAAGGTACTGTTTTGGGGCTTGCTATAGAAAATTGTATGTTGTGTGAAGTGTATTATGTTTGCAAATTGTGTAAGTTTTGGGGAGACAACTCCCCTGTGTGTCTACTTAATTTGGTTTGGTCCAAATTAACCAGTAATAAAAGGGAGGGGGTTTCTTTCCCTGGGTCTGCTGCAGTCCTTGTTGTTGCTGTGTGATAGGAGGTTGTTCTTTTTCTGCATTCCTTGTTGCTGTTATGTGATATGAGGATGTCTGTGAAAGGATGCAAACTTTCTAATGCAGATATTGCTGGCTACTCTCGGCATGGAGACATCACGCTGGGGGAACTGGTTGTTGTACACCTAATAAAAAGAAGGTTCAGAGAACAGCAAAAGCCTCTTTCATTCTTCCCACGGTCTGATGCTGCTGCTTCTTTAAATAAAGGCTGGGACTCAACCTTTCACAGTGGAGTACCACAGAGCAGATTGAAGGGACAAACAATGAATTAGCAAACCTGTGCTGATGTTGGGGTGGGTGGTTATTCTAAGTGTCCTGCTGGGGTGAGATGTAGATTTATTTATTTTTGCGAGATGTATTTTACAAAATATTATGTTTTTACCATTTACAGGTACATTTTTAAGAGTGAAAAGAAAGTCGGAATTCAAGAACTTGGGCCACGCTTCACATTGAAACTGAGGTCTCTTCAAAAAGGAACTTTCGATTCCAAGTATGGAGAGTATGAGTGGGTTCATAAGGTATGCTCCTTGCTGCTCGTTAATGTGTACATTGTTTGATGCTCTTGACTTTCATACCCAGTCAGTTCTTACTGAAGATAACCTTCTGTTATGATAAACATATCCAGCCTCAAATTAAATAGACCCATGAGGATTGTGTTTTAGTCCACGGTTTACTAAAATTCCAGCATCTAAATTAGTAAGGTGTAAGCTTTCCTCGTTCCTATTGTGATGTATAGTACAATACCATACACTAACCTACAATGTGTACTTTGCAGCGACACGAAATGGACACGAGTCGAAGAAAATTCCACCTGTAAATGGTCACATCGCACAGGTTGTTACTCTGACCAGAAACTGAATGCTGCGGACAGTCCCAGACTGCAGAAGGCTTTGTCTGAACTTACTTTAGCTGCTGAGATTACCATCTCAAACTGGAAATATAAATTGTACAACCAAAGAAACGATATTTGCCCCAGTTACACGGAGCAGAGACGTGGACTCTTCTCCCTAATAAACACCAATGACTTTCTGGGCACAGGAGCCAGCTGTCTGCTACACTGCAATTTATTTACAAAAACTCATCTACATCTCTTATAGCAGATAAGAGCCATACAAACCTTGGACACATGAGCTCAGATCACTTGGGGATCAGAGCCTTTACAAACTGCTCCTCAGTTTCCAATTCTTTACATTCAAGTTGTATTTGAAATGAGTTATTTTCATAAAGGACTGGTAAAATCCCACTGTGTCTTGCCTTATTGACAAAGGGGTGTTCACAGAGCTGCCACACTAACCCATAGGACACTGGATCTACCCCATTGAGATCCCGGTATTTCTGACTGAAGTGATCATGAACTGACAGTTATTGTAAGCCTCTCCTAGATAACATGGTTGTATGCTTTGTTGGCATAAAAAAAAGCAAATATTAAAATGTAATACATTTATTGTAGTTAGTCATTACCAGTGTATAAAAACAGATTCTTTTGAAGTTAAGAAACAAATGCATATTTCAAATAGCTCAAACGGAGAGGTAGATGTTAAGGCTTGAGGATCGAAATTTACAGTAAAAAACTTGGCACGTCCCAAGGCTAAGCTTTGTACAGGCTCAAAACCACGCCACTCCTTTTGATAGTCACCATGTGTGACCCAGCAAACTTCAGTTAAGAAAGTTAGTAACAATCTGAAAGGAAAAAATAAATAAAACAATGGTTAGCTGCCAAATCGAATGTTCTAAGTAGTACAGACAGTACTTTGTAAAAGTGAAACCATCTTCTGATGGCACCTCCAGAAGATCCATTTCACAAATACTGGACACTGTTACATCAAGTACAGTATACACTAATTGAAAGGGTGTAACATAATCTCCATCTTGTCTGCTTGAACTTTTATATATGAAAGCAGAAAACGACCTCCAAACATGCAGGCAGTTTTATCAGCTTTCGCTAGATATTGTCAGAAAAGCAGCACTGTTCTGTTGGCTGGACACCAGTACTGTGTTTTCCTTAGAATCGCCTTAACCGCAAGTTTTGCTTACAGTAACCAAGGCTAAATGGAAATTCCCCAGAAAGAGCTGTTATTTAGTAATATGCTACTATTGTTACGCCTCCAATTAACACCTTATTTCTCTGTATAAATAGTATTGCTTTTCTCCAATAAAGTTGAGCTGAAGAATCAGAATCACGGTCTTTTTCTTCATTTCCCAAGTACTCATACATCAGCAGATCGAAATCAGCCCAGGGCATGGTTAAGTCTCCCTGGGCAGAGCAACACTGTTTCCAGTCACAGCTGGCTGACCTGAGGTCCCCAGCCCGTATTGAGTTTAAAAACCTTTACAGGTGCCCAGGACATTTAAAACCAGAGACAGAACATGAAACAGACAGAGCTCAGTGCTACATCCATTAACAGATACACGGTACTGTGTATGTGTATAGATATCTTTTGAATAAAATGGTCTTTCAGTTTAACCCTTTGGCCAAAGTGTTGTAAGCCCTTGAGCCCCTCCAAGGCAGACCACATCTCAAGGGGCCCAATGCTAAAATAAGGCACTGTACAGTGCATCTGTGTTAATGGATGTAGCACTGAGCTTTGTCTGTGTGACACACACACACACTATTTTTTTGCAATTCTGTTCAGGTGCCCAGGACAACCTGAAGTCCCTAGCTCATTGTAACTGGCAAGAACCTTACAACTGGTGTTAGTAATGGGATTCCCACTGGGTGGTGAGTATATGTGATATCTCACCCCCCCCCCTCTGGGAATCTCTTTGTTAAATTGTGACTGAAGTTAAGGGTTTAGGTCCCTAAGTGTTTAACAGGTATTCCTGAGTCTGGATGCGAGTCAGGAAATCTAAGTTGAAGTCCTAGAAAAGAGTGTGAATGAGAGTGTGTATCTAGGTTCAAGTCCTAGAAACCAGACTGGGCTGTCGTCTCTGATCTAGGTGCACGACTATTGTATAAAGTATAAGAATTCTATTGTTACTTATCTGCTATTTGCCATAATTTCCAAAGACAATTGAGCCCCAGCAGTTAAACAGTTATATTTAGCTCTGGTGACATTACTGCTTCCTACTATCACATGGGAGGAGATTGGATGATAGCCATATTGATTTCTCAAATGGGACCAGGAATACTGGCACATCTTTGGAGTTGGAAGGTCTCCAGAGCTAAAAATTGCCGTTTAGCTCCGGGGTAGCCCCCGTTCGGATTCTGTAAAAAGAGCTATATTTGAGTAGGATTTGGATGCTCCTGCTCAGGTACTAACATTTCATAGATGGCCTGGAAATGGAGCAGGGTAGTTGCATTTGTTGTTGACTTACCATATAAAAGAAAAACAGAAACTTGTTTACAGGAAGGAACAGACTTTTTGGGGTCGGAAAGGATTTGTACTGGAGGAGACTCCAGTTAGTAGGGGATCATGTGGGGCATTCTGCAAACAGAACTGCTTTAAATCCGCAGCAGCCTGAGAAACCTGTAAATTGGGGGGAGAGAGAAAGGAAAAAAAAAAAAGTTAATACATTTCTGATCAATGTTATCTGTGCTAAAATGTTGAGTTTTTTTGGGGGGGGGGGGGGGTGTTAACTACATGTGAGCAAGAACATTTGTCAGATGGTATTTTTTTTTTTTTAAAGGTATGATAGGAAGATTAAGGTCCATAAGTATGAGTGGAGTGACCGAATTAATGAAAGCAAGCTGGCATTTTCCCAACTAAATTGGTTAAAGAACAAATTGGAGAAATTCCTCAAACTGTTGCCTGTAAACAAGGTTTTTCGTCCATTCAAAATGTTGCCAATAAACAATGAAATGTTCTCTTGAACATTTAAAACAATAATGCAGAGAAATCATCATGTTTGTTGTTAAAGTAGCAAACAAACCAAGTCTTTAAATCCATAAATAATTCCAGGAAGGTAATAGAAGCATTTAGCAAAAGCTTTAGTGATTTGTAACTGAAGACCTGAACATCAACATTCACAGGAATAAAAATGGTTGGCTGCTTGGAGTGGTGACCGTCACCAAATCTCCAAGCATGAACATTCAGCAACTTTTTTGGTGTGTGTGGGGGAGGGGGGGGGGGGGGGGGGGGGGGAAAGAGAAGGGCACACATGGCCTAACAGTGACTGGTGCTGATAGGCTGAGGTCATGTGACCCCTCAGCATGCCTCAAACTCAATTTAATCTGTCTCGGCAAGTGCCCAGTGCCCGCGAACTTTTGTGCACGCTCACAGGCCGTGTGAGTGTGGCCAGACAGATTTAAATTGATTGTGCTGACCGCGCCAAGTAGCAGCGTGGACGCAGCCTTAGGCCGCGCTTAGTGCCAGCGACGCGACTGATGACGTCACCAGCGCGAAAGTTATATTTCAAATATAGTCAACGTCGCTGGCTACAAGGCCAGTTGTGTCAGAAAAGGGGGAGGGCAGAGGGACAGAGAAGCTACCAATTAGCCGCAAGAGGAAATAGTCGGCGAAAAAAACAAATATATCAGTGACCAGATTTTTGGTAGCACTGTCGCTCCGTCTAGTGCACTATAAGTGCCGGCGACAATGCATTTGTTTTGACGCAACGGTTGCGTCGCCGGCACGATAAGGGCAGCCCAAGACACCAAGATGAGTATAATATTCCATTTATGGCAATACATCCAAGTGTTTGATCATTAATTTTTAACATATTTGGGTTTGCAAAAGAAGAAGTTTTTTTTTTAAAACCAGGGTTTATGAATAATAATAAATAAAGTTGGGAACCACTGATCTAGAGGTTAGGCAATTTCAATAAGATCGTAATAAATCACGTAATAAATTAAATACTGAAATGTTAAAGCGGTCACCCATGGGCATTGACATTTTTGTGACATGCAGTTGGACATAGCAGATCTACCTTCTGAGGCAGCAAAGTAAAAGTGGTCCCAGAACCGATCCTCTGGGTCAACCGAGTGCAGTTGTCAAGGATCAGTTTTCCCCATTCTCAACCCTCTCCTAACCACCCCTCAATGTTCAGCAACAGGCTAAAATAAAGATGTATTATATATTTTAATTAGATGTATTAAAAAAAAAAAAAAAAAAAAATCACTTTTAACTTGGAATAAATGTTAAAGCTAAATTATATTTGACATGGAGTTAATTTTTTTTAAGTCTTATTGAACATATGTGTATTGTAATAAATATTACTCATAATAAATGTATCACTATTGTTAGTGAGCAATGTTATTGCCCAGACACATTAGCTTGGAAACTAGAGACGTCCCCTCCCTGTAAGTACACAAGTAGTGAACAGTAAACAAGATAAATGAGGAAGAGGAGTACAATACACCAAGCAGGATCTTCGTTGTAACTAGACAGTTTGTGCCGGCAATGAAAAACACACGTCTTCTCTTTTTTGGGGGTGGCGGAGTACCCACATTATGTGGAAACAGAATACATACATAGGGTCAGATTAACAGAAATAAAAATTATGTTAGGGTTGGAGTGGTTTGTAACATTGCGCAATTTTATTAAACGTGATGATATCTAGTGTCAGTGTGAGCGAAAGCATCACAGAATGCATTAGTGCAGCTCCAGTGTTCTGTACAAGTCTGCACTGTGCTGATGGCAATTATTGTAACTCAGTAGCAGGCAGGCATCTTCATTACATCCCAATTCAAAGCAATGGAGATACCTTTATATAAATAGCTTTTCAATATTAAAGCTGCAGTTCAGGCAATATCCTGCATGTGTGTTTATTTTAATAAATCAGTTCTGTAGTAAGAAAAAATACTTTTAGCATTTTCTGTTTTAAAAAAACAAACTTTGAAAGACCAAATTTCTTGTATTCTATTTTAACAAGCATGCTTGTTCCTATAGCAACGATTTACATTCCCCATATTTAAAGATGTCGCCAAACTTTGCCGATCAATAGACGGAGAACGAATTGACCGGCAGCTATACAGTTCTTTAGGTAATTAGAGATTGCCCACATGAAACTATTGAAGTAAAAACATTAAAAAAAAAAAAGACGGAACTGCAGCTTTAAATATCGAGGGGGTTTGTGTAGGTTGTGGAGGGGGGAGAGGGGCAGATTAATTCTCAAACAAGGGAATAATAGTTTGTACAAAAGGAAAAATTACTTTTGGAAGAAGGGGGGATGTGGGGGTTCAGGAAGGCCTAGAAGAGTCACTGAGGGAAGGGGGAAGACACCTAAAGATTTGGGGAAGGGGGGGGTTGTGCAGGCACTACCAAGTAAAACTAATCCTTTAGTAAATCCGACCACATAATAATAATAGAGACTGGAAATTGAATAATTTTTCAGCGTCCTGGATTAAAAATACTAAAAAAATATCTTCCATTTTGTTCTGTGTCAATGGTTTTAGGTAGATAGCAGGGAGAAGAACACGGGCGCTCTGTCCCTCTATTTATTATAACCGAGTGGGGTGTACACCCCCACACTACTTTTTCCTTGACCCCAGATAACCTCCCCCGGTAACGGGCGGGCCCGGGGAGAGACCCCGGTAACGGGCGGGCCCCGGGGAGTGACCCCCGGTAACGGGCGGGCCCCGGGGAGTGACCCCCGGTAACGGGCGGGCCCCGGGGAGTGACCCCCGGTAACGGGCGGGCCCCGGGGAGTGACCCCCGGTAACGGGCGGGCCCCGGGGAGGCGGGTCCCTGGGAGGGGAGAGACCCCGGTAACAGGCGGGCCACGGGCAGGGACACCCGGTAACGGCTGCCATCAGCGCCTCATATTTAGCCGTCGCCTCCCTCTCACCTTCACCCGATTCAGGCTGGCCTCCAGCCGCAGCTGGTGCACCACCTTCTTCATGGCCGACACGTTCGCAGTTCCCGACATCGTCTCCTCTATGCGCGATAAACTTTTCCTGTTCCTCACAAGTTTCCGGTCTCTTGAGAGCGCGAGCTCAGGACTGCGCATGCCCGGGGGGGAGAGCGCGCGATCCCAGGACTGCGCATGCGCGGGAAGAGCGCAAGCCCAGGACTGCGTATGCGCGGTGGAAGCGCGCGTGGGCTCACAGCGCGTGCCAGGGCGCGTGGCCGCTGAAGAGCAGGCGCGCGCCACATAAGTGGGTGTGCTTGGTGTTGCCAGTGAGATGTTTGTTACCGCTCTATTCCTGCTGTGCTCACAGTGACATTACAGTGTGTAATGTAGGAGAGGGAAGTCCTTGCGAGGCAGGGGACACAGCTATGTACAGCACAGTTACATGATGTTATTCTGCATACCACAGGGGCAGTGACAGAGGCTGTGTGTATAAGTACCAGTTATTGCATAGAGATGCACAGTAATAATTACCAGTTATTGTATAGAGACGCGCAATGATAAGTACCAGTTATTGCATAGAGACGCACAATAAGTGCCAGTTATTGCATAGAGACGCGCAATAATAAGTACCAGTTATTGCATAGAGACGCACAGTAATAAGTACCAGTTATTGTATAGAGATGCACAATAATAAGTACCAGTTATTGCATAGAGACGCACAATAATAAGTACCAGTTATTGCATAGAGACGCACACTAATAAGTACCAGTTATTGCATAGAGATGCACAATAATAAGTACCAGTTATTGCATAGAGATGCGCAATAATAAGTACCAGTTATTGCATAGAGATGCACAATAATAAGTACCAGTTATTGCATAGAGATGCGCAATAATAAGTACCAGTTATTGTATAGAGATGCACAATAATATATACCAGTTATTGTATAGAGATGCACAATAATAAGTACCAGTTATTGTATAGAGATGCGCAGTAATAAGTACCAGTTATTGCATAGAGATGCGCAGTAATAAGTACCAGTTATTGTATAGAGATGCGCAGTAATAAGTACCAGTTATTGCATAGAGACGCGCAATAATAAGTACCAGTTATTGCATAGAGATGCGCAATAATAAGTACCAGTTATTGCATAGAGATGCACAATAATAAGTACCAGTTATTGCATAGAGATGCGCAATAATAAGTACCAGTTATTGCATAGAGATGCACAATAATAAGTTCCAGTTATTGTATAGAGATGCACAATAATAAGTACCAGTTATTGTATAGAGATGCGCAGTAATAAGTACCAGTTATTGCATAGAGATGCGCAGTAATAAGTACCAGTTATTGTATAGAGATGCGCAGTAATAAGTACCAGTTATTGCATAGAGATGCGCAATAATAAGTAGCAGTTATGCATAGAGATGCGCAATAATAAGTACCAGTTATTGCATAGAATGCACAATAATAAGTACCAGTTATTGTATAGAGATGCACAATAATAAGTACCAGTTATTGTATAGAGATGCGCAGTAATAAGTACCAGTTATTGCATAGGGACGCACAATAATAAGTACCAGTTATTGTATAGAGACGCACAATAATAAGTACCAGTTATTGTATAGAGATGCACAATAATAAGTACCAGTTATTGCATAGAGATGCACAATAATAAGTACCAGTTATTGTATAGAGATGCACAATAATTAGTACCAGTTATTACATAGCGATGCACAATTATAAGTACAAGTTAGATATGTGCAGTGTGGCGGGTCTCATTTGCAAATGCATTGGAATAAATGAGCTGGCCTTTCGCTTTCCACCATCTGTAAATGGAATACAAACATTGGCCGCGTTAGTTCACGTAGTGTGAAAATCAGCTACAAACTGCACGCCTCACGTAATTTAAAACAAAAATAATACACTTCAGATTTCTCTATAAAGATTTTTCAAACAGGTCCCGGAGTCTCCTTATTAGTTAGGGCGAGTGTCAGTATCAATTTACAATAGGTGGCAGTGCCGGTAGTGGGTTTATTAGTGGGAAAATATAAATGATGCATAACAGATCATGAAATGTGTGATTCATTCGTTCAGTGTCTTTGATACGGAAGCGACACGTGAGACAGAGCTAGAATTACCACCTTCCTCACAGTCACTAAACAGCTGAATTACTTCTGGTTTTGAGTTTCTAATACAATACAACCATTCTCTTTAGCATAGAGCTGTAATAAAAGATTAGCTGGCTCATCTATTGCTTGAGACTTTGAGCTAGGTGAGGAGTATGCGAGCAAAACAAGGTAATGAAGGCGGCTAGACGGGCAGCTTGCCCAGGGAGGCTGCGAGGGAGCTCCCCTCGTTACCCAGTACTCACATAGGCACATACAAATAATCACAGCGACTGGAGCTGGAGGTATAAAAGGCAGTGGCTTCGTTTATTAAATAATTGAGTAAATTCCAGTCCCCAGCCAGAGTGCATTTAACGGGTGAAAGGTCAGACGTCCTTGAACCGCTGACCCCATAAACCTCAAGCCGGGCCCATGTGACCCAGCCGTTGTCGCGAGTGGGCTCCCGGAAGGCACTTCAGATGACTCCACCATCCCGCCACTCCCACCGGGCTTTATCAGCCCGAGCCCCATCTGGCAAGGACAAGCACTTACCCTGCTCCCCCCCCCCCCCCACTGCCGCCACAACAGAGACCACCTGGTCAAATTCACCCCTGCTTGAGGAACTTCAGTCCTTTTCGTTTTCCTTTGCGAAAGTACATCGACTTCACACTGTAACATAACAATGATACATGTTACAATATTCACAGGCAATGTACTTGTAGCAAACAATGGTGGCTGTTAACTCTACTCGTTGACCAAACACGAGTGGCCAAACACTGATGCTAACAGCTAACACCTCATCAACAAGGGACGGGTGGGAAGAATTCTAGCTAGGAGCAGAATGGCGGTTCCTCTCCCCGCTCCTCCCCATCCCGCCCCCTGGTCACCTCATCCCCCTGCTCGCGCCGGCGGGAAGGGGAGCGGCCAAGGAGCCCTGGGACGTGAGGGAGGGCCTTGCCCCCCAGTCAAGGTGGCCCCCCGCATAGGGGGGCTGCTGAACACGAGTATGAATCAATGCTACTACCCTTCTCCCCACAGACGCAGACGTTTTTCTTGTCTTGGTTTGTGTTATACTTTGTTTTAAGGTTGACTAGTGAGATAAGTTAATTTAAAAAAAATCTTGCACTCCTTTTTTTTTCCTCCACTGGAAAAATGTGATAAAGCGACCATCCATTCTTACACACGCATACGCTAATATGCAAAAGGAGTATGAGTCACTCGAAGCAGTGCTGGCTCCTAAATTGGTTATTATTGGTGTTTTTAAAGACCTAGCAGTATACACTATACATTCTTTCTCAGTCTGGGGCACTGCACGTCTAATCCCTTCTCTCTTTCCTTCCACTTGCATAGGTATGATGATGAAGAGTACGGGGAGCACAGGAGACCGGTAGGTGCATAAAATAAGAGAAAAACACAAAAATAGTGCAATTCTGTGTAGAATAGGCAATGGCTTGAAAAATGTAGTACCACAAAACTGTACACTCACATTTTCAATAAAGGTAAACAAGCATTGTATCCCAAAAGGAAATCCTTCGTTGTGGTGTTCTTAATGGTGTAAATTGAGTTTACGGTATCCGTCAGGATGGCAGGAACTCACACGTGGATGCAAGAAACACAGAGAAACGAAATTGTGCACAGGGTCACAGTGTATTAACATAGTATCACACTAGCAAGTACAATTGGCAACTCACATGTGGACCCAGGGTACAGACATTGTACAATAGCAGCTAGATGGGTCTCCGGCGATTGGAGTCAGGAGTGTGGCGGTCAAATGGAGGTTCCTGCACGACGGCTGTTGCAAATACAGCTCCCTGCGGTCCTTCCACTTCCGCGTTCCAAACGCTCGAGGTCGGCGTCTACACGTGGTGAAGTCACCTACCAAGACTCTACGCGTTTCGCAAGTCAGCTTCGCCAGATGTCAGTAGTTGCATGACACTGAATGATAGTGTCTAAATACTATCCACTAACCAATCAGGGCTGCGCTTCAAAGAACATCCCATTTGATGAGTCTGTCAATATCCTCAATGCCCTAATTAATTAGTTAAACAAGGTCAACAGATAGACATAACATGAAATCTAAACATATTAATCTAAATTCTAATTTTATACATGAGGATAATAAAAAAAACACATAGCGAATACAATCAAAACATAAAGAACAATATGGTGATAAACTGATTAAAATACTAAAAACTATTTCTGTCCTGGTGCGTCAGTTTTTTATATTGTATTTGCACCAAAATAATCTCATTTGAAGTGGCGTACACTCTTCTGACTAATAATTGATGTCACTTTTTTATATTTGATGCATGCAGAAAATGGAGCAATGCATCAAAACAAAGTTCTGTATGTAGAGAAAACAATACAGACCGGCGCCTCAAATGTCCAAAAAGGAAAATAAGTCCAAAGATGTGCTGCATTGTCCAGTACAGGTGATCCAGTTGCTAGACAGCAGGCTCCACAGCAGCAACCGTGATATATAATGCAGGGAAGATAAAGAGAGAAATCATAGCGTGACACTGCATATCTGAAACATGTAACACACACACACACAAGACATACACCACTAACAACACTGACAGAAAGGCTGACAATATAACAGATTTATTAGAACAATTACTAAAAAATGGCAGTGAACTATGGAGCAGGTCTAGGATCCTGTGTGTAAAACCGGAATCCTACTTACAACAATCCAGAGTTTTCAGGCAGTGATAGCAGAAGATGCAGCCCGATATCAGCTGCTCCTAGGCGCGTGGTACTTCTATAATGGCCGCCGGCGCCTCCTCTGATAACTCTCAGGCCGGGCGTCTCTGCAGGCCAACCCTCGCGAGATTTTCCGTCCGGAATGACGTCACTCGCTGGGTGGAGCTATTCGCCGCTTACTGCTTGCCACACGTCTCCGCCGCCGACTGGAACTAGGGATTGATGCAGGGGTCCACTCCTTGTGGTGCTCACTCACCAAATGATTCTCTAAAACACCCAACGCGTTTCGTGCGCATGCGCACTTCAGGGGATCCAGTCGGCGGCGGAGACGTGTGACAAGCAGTAAGCGGCGAATAGCTCCACCATTTTTTAGTAATTGTTCTAATAAATCTGTTATATTGTCAGCCTTTCTGTCAGTGTTGTTAGTGGTGTATGTCTTGTGTGTGTGAGTTACATGTTTCATATATGCAGTGTCACGCTATGATTTCTCTCTTTATCTTCCCTGCATTATATACCACGGTTGCTGCTGTGGAGCCTGCTGTCTAGCAACTGGATCACCTGTACTGGACACTGCAGCACATCTTTGGACTTAATTTCCTTTTTGGACATTTGAGGCGCCGGTCTGTATTGTTTTCTCTGTGTTTCTCACTAACTGTGTTTGGGTTAGTTCTTTTCCTGGCAGCCATTCTATATTTAGTTAATATATTACATTGTGGTTTTTATTGTGTAATATTTTATTTTGATTTAATTTGATATTTTTAGCGTTATTTACACCATTCTTTTTCTCTAGTCAAAGTTCTGTATGTACTTTTTTTTTTAACTTGATACGTCCCCCTTATAATACCAAACTAGCTTTGGTATAATAACGTAAGATCTGAAAAATGACCAACCTGGAACACGGCTCAGCAGGGCTGCAATCCTGATTACCGGTGCATGGCCAAGCGACGATAAGGCCAACAGAGACCACTTTGAGGCCGAGGGAATTAAGGTGAAGCCAGGAGATAGGTAACAATGGCAGGTTTGGGAAGAATATTTCATTTAGGAGTCTTGTTATGTTATATATCATTTTATATTCCACTTTTTGAAAAGAATAGTACGTTTTTCTCTATCAGCTTATAACAGAGGCAACCCCCAGTCCTCAAGGGCCACCCACAGTCCTCAAGGGCCACCCACAGTCCTCAAGGGCCACCAACAGTCCTCAAGGGCCACCAACAGGATGCGTTTTCAGGATATCCCTGCTTTAGCACAGGCCACAATCAGTGGCTCTTGAGCCCCCTGTGCTGAAGCAGGGGTGTCCTGAAACCCCAACCTGTTGCCCACCCCTGGCTTATAACCATTAAAGATCATTACTCGTTGAAGCATTAATAAAGTATCAAGTACTGGTAGAAAAAAACCCCCAGAGCTATGATAGAATAATATCATTACTCTGTGATTGTTTTTCTCTTGCATTTAGTTTCTCGCAGGGGCGCTCTGCTAATTAGACGATGTCTGTTGTAACATGTAATTCTCCATATGACCCATAATTAAGTCCAGCCCTGCTGCAAATTAGAAGGACGGTACCTTAACCACAGAGCTACTTGTCCTGCGTGCCAGGTAACGTCACCACAATGTAATAAAAACAAAACAGAAAGAAGCTTATCTTTACTTGCACAGTGATGCAGGTAACCTTCAGTTACTTTATTGGGAAATTCTTTTGTGCTAAGGGTGTGTCCGCTTCACAACAGTATGCTGATAAAAGTCCTGCCTGGTGCTCCGTTCCTTTAGTTTGTATACAAGCCTTCTGAAAACCCTGTGTACATTCAGCAGGGGACAGACCTAAGGAATCCAACGGACACCTGTGGATACTTCATTGAGCTGTAGAATAAATACAAAGGGAAGATACTTGGCATTGAAATAAATGGTGACAGGGATGCAAGAGGTGTCAAAAAGATTCCGCTCTATACTGTATGCAGCGCGACCAAGTTCAGTCATCAATGACTGCGTCAGCCACTCAGATAAGGCCTTCTACAGCAGAGGTAAGAGATCACAGCGTTATGCGATTTATCTCTTTACTTTGAATCATTTATATAACCTTCATTTTACCTACAGCTGGATTATTGCAGGTCACTTGTAAGTACAGTATTTATTTTATTTAGAAGTAGGCGTGTTTTAAATATACAAATCCTACTTTACACAATGTCAAATATTATATATATATATATATATATATATATACACAGTAAATACTTATATCAGGGGCGGCCAACTCCAGTCCTCAAGGGCCACCAACAGGTCAGGTTTCATGGATATCCCTGCTTCCGCTCAGGTGGCTTAATCTGAGCCACGTGCTGAAGCAGGGATATCAGTAAAACCTGACCGGTTGGTGGCCCTTGAGGTCTGGAGTTGGTCACTCCTGCCTTATACCTATTTATGCTGTTCCCATTGATCAGTTTTAATTTGTCATTACATGAATATCTTCTTGTTAATTCAAGTTACCGTTTATTGAATAATCTGAAATGTACTTTTTTTTTTTTTTAATGAATTTACCTTTCTCTAAAAGTTGGAAAATACCAAATGCGTTTATACATTTTTTTAAAAATGTTTGATTCTCCATGTTTTCCACCAAATTATTTGTTTACCTAAATGATATATTGCTGACTGCTTCTTTAATTCATTACATTGAGTTACATATGTTGCTGTTTCTGGATTTGATGTAGTGCCACCATTGTACATTGTCTGTGTGTAGTAGAACATACTACAGTCAGGATTCCCTAAAAGTTATTAAATCGGCAATAATATTTGACGTTTCGGAAAAATATTCCTAAAATATATGAAGGCATTCTCATAACATGTCATATCCACTAAAGTCTGTTAATGTTAACAGAAGGACTCAGGGCCGGTGCAGCGGCTTCATGCGCACGAGGCGAACTTAAAATGTGCGCCCCCTCCCCCCTCTCTCACTTACCAGGCTTGGCGGCGGCACAGCGGTAGTGGAGGGAGTGGAGTAAAAGACGATGTCAGTGGAGGGAAGACGTTGAGACAGCGGGCGGCAGTGGCCTGGCTGTGGCAGGCGAAAACATCCGATCGGAGCAGGAGCACAGGCGACGGCAGGGGAGGTATGCGCTGTAACACCAGAAGTTGACCGGCGCCTGACTTCCGGCGCTGGTGTTAGAGCGCGTACCTCCCCTCCCATGCCATCTCCTGTGCTCCTGCTCCGATTGGATGTCTTTAATTGCCACAGCCAGGCCACAGTCTCAACATCTTCCCTCCGCTGACATCTTCATCTACTGCTGCTGCGCCCCTAGGGCCCTTCCGCCTTTGAAGACCGCCAAGGTTCGCCCAATGGACGGGCCGGCCTTGCAAGGACTTAGCGTTACGTTAATTAAGTTATAACTGAACTTGGTGTTACTCCTATCCCGACACTGAAATTGGGCTTTTATGGATGGGCGCAACTCCACCGTTTGGCATCATTTAAATAACATAGCGTTATTTCCCAGGAATAATTTATTTCTCTAATCTATAACGTCACGTTATTGGCAGATAACGGAAAGTTATGATACAATAACATGACATAAAGCCTATGCTAATGAGCTGCATTTTGGACGCTGTTTTTGCAGATGGTTAGCTCTGAATACCATGTAGTGCAGCGAACATAACGCCCATTGCTGTTTTAGGTAACCTCACGCTATGAGCCAGATTTAACACCGTTTTGTGGATTTGGGCCTTGAAATTATTTCTGCACAATGGGTGTGCGTTACTCACATACTTTGCATGTGGGAGCTCTGTGATAATGGAGGATATCCATTGTTATTCCATTGAATACAATTTCATGAATGTGGCCTCTAGTGTTTCCGCTAGAACAGAGTATATACATATTATTTCTTTATGAAATCAAGTCAACTAGCAACTAGCATTGCACTGTGAGGCTTCAATAAGAAGGGCCTGAGCGGAGTTAGTAGCCCCAATAAATTATCAATCCCCACCCCTACTCGGACTCAAGGGATTCATGTTAACCTAGAATTTTGCATTATATGGGTCAAACGCAATATATATATAAAGGAAAATGACAAGTGTACAATTTCAGCAGTAGTATATAACTGTATGTAGGCACTTTTAGGTATGAGTACATGTGTAAATCTGTGTATCAGTGACTGTGTACAAAGTTGTGTTAGAGTTCGTCAGTCAGTGCATGTGTTTGTGTATTAATGTGTGGTAGTTCATTTGTGTAGTGATTAAACCGCATCATTTGCTGGCATTCGGCTATGTAACTATTCATCATTAGCAGACAGCTAGCAATGCATTGGTCTGCTTACAAAATATTTATCCACGTTAAATATATTACACATAAAACCAATGTAGGATGTGGCACCATACTGCAGAATATTGTGAGCCCCGTTTCCAAACCGAGAAGAAACATTTCACTGCTTCGAATTCGCACATTTTAGGATAGGAAGCAAATGAACGTTTCAGGATATGAGACTAATAGGAAATGCAAATATAACTTACTCTATGTGTAACCTCATGTTTCCAATGTGTTCAGTTGATAGAGCTTCATGTTTACTGTGTCCCAGAAGAGTTATGGAACTCCAAGTTAAATAACGTCTCCCCGGACCTCATCAATAAGTTCATTTCAGTTGGATTTATAAGGTGAGGAATATCGTGCTATTCTCTATCTGTACATTTTTTATGCCTTGGTATGATCATCTTTCCTCCTGAAAGGATAGAGCAATGGTGCTCAAAGTGCTGTGTGTGTGCTTCTGAAGGGAGGGAGAACACTGGGTATTAAGGTATCATTTAGTTATATACTCAGTCCATAATATTGGGGGCGCACCAGAAAGCCCTGAAGGTTGGGGAAGTTGTCCTAGGACACCCTCCTTCACCTCATTGGGATAGCCCCTTATGAGTGCTCACTGTCTTGTTCACCTCCAGAGTCTCCCTTCCAATGCGTGCCGCTGTATATAGTAAATTCCAGAGATGTAGGTGTGTAGCGCACAGCATCCAAACGAGAGCAGGTCTGGCGAAAACTTTCTTTATTAGCAAGGCATAAAATAGATGAAAGACCTTTAGCATATCACAGGCTTTATTGAAATAATCTCTTTAATCACTCCTTATATGTGCAATCCCATCTATACAGAGCATCTTATACATATTCTTCATAAATCAAAAAAATGGGAAAACTTGAGACATGGGCAGTTGAAATTCAGCAAAAAAGCTCTGTTTAGTTTATCTAGGTAAAAGTTATTAAAACCTCAGACGCAGCAGAGTAATAGTTCGCTTATTTGGGGTGTTTATTCTAGGAACAACACGGACACAAAGGAAGAAAATAAGAGCAGTCTCGTGATCTGTCAGAGCCGCAGCGTCCGTGGCCACAGAGGTTACAGGGGTAAAAACGGTTAAAGGGTTAAAATCGGGGTTAAAGGGGTTAAAATCGGTGTTGGTTTGCACATCCCACAACTAAAAGACAGGATGTTCTTCACATTGTGAAATTCTAGTTCACTTGGGTTGAGCGAGTTGCTGGAAACTGTAGACTGGTGAAGGTCCAACCCCCTTCTCCTGGACATGCTGTAGGAAAGTAATGTATGTTGTCTGTGTATTGTACCTTCATCATTATAAAAAGGGAATAGAGATATGAAAACTTCTTAAAATGTGCTATGCAAAATTTTCACGAATGAGCACATTGCTCCAGGAGCCATGCCGTGCCAGGGACCTGCCGTGCCAGGAGCCGTGCCGTGCCAGGAGCCGTGCCGTGCCAGGAGCCGTGCCGTGCCAGGAGCCGTGCCGTGCCAGGAGCCGTGCCGTGCCAGGAGCCATGCCGTGCCAGGGAACGTGCTGTGCCAGGAGCCATGCCGTGCCAGGGAACGTGCCGTGCCAGGAGCCATGCCATGCCAGGGACCGTGCCGTGCCAGGAGCCATGCCATGCCAGGGACCGTGCCGTGCCAGGAGCCATGCCGTGCCAGGGACCGTGCTGGAGACCATGCCTTGCCAGGAGCCATGCCGTGCCAGGGACCGTGCTGGAGACCATGCCTTGCCGGGGACCATGCCGTGCTGGAGACCATGCCGTGCCAGGGACCGTGCTGGAGACCATGCCTTGCTAGGGACCATGCCGTGCCACGGACCATGCTGGAGACCATGCCTTGCCGGGGACCATGCCGTGCTGGAGACCATGCCGTGCCGGAGACCATGCCGTGCCGGGGACCATGCCGTGCTGGGGACCATGCCGTGCTGGGGACCATGCCGTGCCGGAGACCATGCCGTGCCGGGGACCATGCCGTGCTGGGGACCATGCGGTGCCGGGAACCATGCCATGCCGGAGACCATGCCGTGCCGGGGACCATGCCGTGCTGGGGACCATGTGGTGCCGGGAACCATGCCATGCCGGAGACCATGCCGTGCCGGAGACCATGCCGTGCCGGGGACCATGCCGTGCTGGGGACCATGCGGTGCCGGGAACCATGCCATGCCGGAGACCATGCCGTGCCGGGGACCATGCCGTGCTGGGGACCATGCGGTGCCGGGAACCATGCCATGCCGGAGACCATGCCGTGCCGGGGACCATGCCGTGCTGGGGACCATGCGGTGCCGGGAACCATGCCATGCCGGAGACCATGCCGTGCTGGAGACCGTGCCGGGGACCATGTCGTGCCAGGACCCATGCATGCTGATGACCATGCCATGCCAGGACCCATGTCGTGCCAGGACCCATGTCGTGCCAGGACCCATGTCGTGCCAGGACCCATGTCGTGCCAGGACCCATGTCGTGCCAGGACCCATGCCATACCCAGGACCATGCCGTGCCGGAGACAATGCGTGCCGGGGACCATGCTGTGCCGGAGACCATGCCGTGCCGGAGACCATGCCGTGCTGGAGACCATGCCATACCCAGGACCCATGCCATACCCAGGACCATGCCGTGCCGGAGACCATGCCGTGCCGGAGACCATGCCGTGCCGGAGACCATGCCATACCCAGGACCCATGCCATACCCAGGACCATGCCGTGCTAGAGACCATGCCGTGCCGGGGACCATGCCGTGCCGGAGGCCATGCCGTGCCGGAGACCATGCCATACCCAGGACCCATGCCATACCCAGGACCATGCCGTGCCAGAGACCATGCCGTGCCGGAGACCATGCCATACCCAGGACCCATGCCATACCCAGGACCATGCCGTGCCAGAGACCATGCCGTGCCGGGGACCATGCCGTGCCGGAGGCCATGCCGTGCCGGAGACCATGCTGTGATAGGCACTTCAGAAGGGCACTGTAAATATTAAAGCTGCAATTCAAGCTGTCTTTTTTAATTACATTTTTTTATTTTTTTCATTTAATATGTGCATCAATAGAATCTGCGCACTGACAAGTGATTAGCTAAGTTGCTAATCGATCCGTTCTCCTGTAATCGATCGCTGGAGATTCGGCTCGGGGTTCACTAAATGCATCTTGGCTAATCTTCTGCTGCACTGACAGCCAAAGTTCTGTGGGGAAGATCATGTGACCAGGCAGGTCTCAGAAAGGTGATGCCGTTTCCGAAGGGGAAGGGGGTGTGTCTTTGTAAATGGTTGCTATAGGAACAAAAATGCTTGTTACATTAAAATACATAAAAAATGTAATTAAAATTGCTTATATTTTTAAATGCTACAAGTATTTTCTCATAGTACAGATTTATTTGCTTGAACTGCAGTTTTAATGCTTCGCAAAATGAAACATTTTCTGAAAAGTTTCATGAACAAAGGGCTTAATTCGTCTGGTTTGGCCGACGTAAGTGAAAATGTGGCATATCTCTAAAAGGGAATAACATTGAGACTGTCTTGTTAGGCATCAACTAAACTATCAAAATGAGAAAGGTTTATGAGATTGCCTTTTCGCGGAGTAATCCTTTGACGTACCTAGCTGTCTGTTGCTATGGTACAAAGCTAAGACAAAACAATGATGACCAGGTACTTTGCTCTATCCTATTCATTTTACACTAAAGTGCTTATGTGACATTAATGAACCTTTAATACTTAAAGTCCAATGCACTGATGTCTACTGATGGGATTAAGGGTGCAGTCCCACTTACCAATGTTTGTTGTTTCCATAAATTATAAGCACTCGGATGTGTAAGACTTTCTCTACTGTTTTCAATAATACGTTCCCATTATTTTATAAACTGTCATTTATTATTTTCTATCAAAATGGAAGAAAATGATAAAATCATAAGAAACGCATTTTACTAAACTGGATGATGACATCTGCTCTTGAACTCCTCCTTGACAACGCTCCTTGAGAACGCTCCTTGAGAACGCTCCTTGAGAACGCTCCTTGAGAACGCTCCTTGAGAACGCTCCTAGAGCACTCTCCTAGAGAACTCTCCTTGAGAACGCTCCTTGAGAACTCTCCTTGAGAACTCTCCTTGAGAACGCTCCTTGAGAACGCTCCTTGAGAACGCTCCTAGAGCACTCTCCTAGAGAACTCTCCTTGAGAACGCTCCTTGAGAACTCTCCTTGAGAACTCTCCTTGAGAACGCTCCTTGAGAACGCTCCTTGAGAACGCTCCTTGAGAACTCTCCTAGAGAACTCTCCTAGAGAACGCTCCTTGAGAACGCTCCTTGAGAACGCTCTTTGAGAACTCTCCTTGAGAACGCGCCATGCGAAACGCATGGGAGGTCCTTTTTTTGGACAAACTTTTTGTCATTGATCTAACAAAATACCAGTCTTTTTTTCACTGAAGTCGGGTTCCCGTGCTCGTTTTTTGCCAGCTGTCGCTCCGCAATTTTCTTCTTACTTACTGCTGAAGGGTCTGCATTGGTGACCCAAATTGTTTTCCTCTCTGTACCCCACCAGGGAGCCCCCTCGGGATAAGAATGGAATGGAAATCTGCCTCAAAAATGTCAATGATAAAATCCTACAAGAAATACATTTTAATAATGAACTGGATGTAAGAATGTAGATGATGATATAATAAATGACATTATTTGCACGTAGAGTAATGCACTGTGTTTTTAAGGGTGTCCCCTGATATGAAGCTACGGACCCTGAGAGAAAGACTCGGAGAATTCCTGGGGGATGACGCCCTTGTTGACAAATTTGTGTTTCTAAAATGTGTAGGGAGAAGTATGGCAGTGGTGAGTGACTCTTCCAAGTGGGGGTTTTACGTTTTCTTAAAGCAAAACTGATATAACGAGGTGTGCTAAATCTGCTGTCGGGGGTTTGATGCATGGGGCACGGGGTTTGATGCATGGGGCACGGGGTTTGATGCATGGGGCACGGGGTTTGATGCATGGGGCACGGGGTTTGATGCATGGGGCACGGGGTTTGATGCATGGGGCACGGGGTTTGATGCATGGGGCACAGGGTTTGATGCATGGGGCACGGGGTTTGATGCATGGGGCACGGGGTTTGATGCATGGGGCACAGGGTTTGATGCATGGGGCACATGGAGCTTTTGTTCATAGCTCAAATCCATCGATGAAAATGCAGTGTTGCTACAACCGTTTCCTAACTATGGCTCATTTCAAAGTGAAATGCAAACGAAATATTATTTAATGCAAATATTTAAGCATTTACAGATTAAAATTGCTTGGATTAAATGATGCTGCATCCTTACTCGCTCTATATAGGAGATCTGGTGCCGTTTCTTCCCCACTAGTGTAGACACCTGAGGCACTGTTTTGCGCACCTGTGTCTGTCATGTTGATGTACTTTCTGAATTGATTTCACACTAAAATCAAATCTGCTTTTAGAATAGTCGTATAGGGGCCTGTTCTCTAAGGCTTCATAAAGAAATCGCTGGGCCGGTAACGCCGCCATTTTTGGAGCGTTGCTATCACGGTATCAGAACGCCTCGATTACCTGTGATAGCAAAATTCCCAAAACGGGCGAGTAGCCGGCGGCGTGAAGATCGCCTCTCTGAAAAGGGCTTACCCGGCGATGTGGGCTAGCTGCAGAGAGAGAGAGCCGCCCTGCGCATATCGCAGGCTTTTAATAAAAATGTTAATACTAGTGTACGTGAGCAGGGGGTCTCCGGAGCAGAACTGCGTTGATTTCAGGTTTGTGGACCCCCTGCTTCCCGAGATACAGGCCCCGTTATTGGGTGCTGGTATCTCCTATGCATTTAATTGTCTCGCGTCACGTGACCGTGGGAATAAAATGCATAGGAGATACCAGCACCCCATAACGGGGCCTGTATCTCGGGAAGCAGGGGGTCCCCGTACCTCAAATCAACGCGGTTCTGCTAAGGAGACCACCTGCTCACATACACTAGTAAAACCATTTTTATTAAAATAGCTTCATTACCTTAGCGGGTAATATGGCGATGTTGATGAAGGGGTTAAACCCCCCCCCCCCCCTCAACACATACAGTACTGTAATAAGCAAAATAACTATTATCCAGGGTGAAGATTTCTAAGGGTAAGATAAATATTGACTGTATGTTTTTTTTTTTTTTTTTTGTTTGCCCATTGACTGATAATGTACCTGTGTCCAAAAATACAGTGTCAGGCAATGCATTTTTGTGGCAAATGCTTGTTTTCAATTGATTTGTTATTTTTTCTATTTCTGTTTATTGTTTGGATTAAATTGTTTGGAATTTGGATGGCTTGTTTTTACTACATTTAAGGATTGGTTAGCGTTTTAAATTAATTAATTGATTTGTTGGCTAGTTTTTTTTATTTATTTAATTGATTTGTTGGCTAGTGGTTTTAGTTCTTGAATTGGTTGGATATGAGTTTATTTAATGTAATTCTTATGTTTTGGCATAATATAATTTTTATTCTTTTGCTGTTTTGGTGATAGATAATTTTCATTCATGTGTACTATTAGGCTTTTTAATTATTTTATTCTTGGGGTGTTTAGGTGCTTGTGTATTTATTTTATTCTTGTGTATTTTTGGCTTTAATGATTTGTATTAGGTTAACCATTGAGTGCTGTAGTGGCTTATCATGCCCATATTATATGGGTATGATGAACCACTGTGCCAATCAATGGGTAGAGGGTGGGTATAGTGGGCCTGGGGTGGATGGTTAGGCCTCCTGGGTGGGCAGTGGGGGAGGGTGGGTTAACCCCTTAATTACTATAGCGGTTATTAATCACTAAGGTGATTAATGGGTTAGGGGCTATTAGATTGTATTTTTCATGTACTCTTGCTGGCAACTGAGGACATGGACCTGGAGTATGCTGACGAGGACGCCCTTCGTGGGCGTTTATACCTACCGGTTGGGTAGCGGGAGATGTTAACCCCTTCATTACAATAGCGTTATCAACTGCAAAGGTAATGGAAGGGTTAACTCCACCCGCAACCCCCCCCTCGCAAGACCTAAACGCCCACCAAGGGCCAAATACCACCTCCACCTACCCTTATAATCTTGAAAGTGTCGTTTTATGGCATTGCTTGCATTTGGTTTCAATGATAAAATATAATTTTTTAATTACATGTGATACACATGTGAGGGGCATTCCTAAAAACCTAGAAAAGGTTTGGTTATTGTTATATTTACACCATTAATGTGTAACACAGTAGTTCTCAACTCCAGTTCTCAAGACCCCCCCCCCAACAGGACAGGTTTTAAGGATATCCCTGCTTCAGCACAGGTGGCTCAACCTCCTACTGAGCCACTGATTGAGCCACCTGTGCTGAAGCAGGGATATCCTTAAAACCTGAAATGTTGGGGGTTCTTGAGGACTGGAGTTGAGAACCTCTAGTGTAATGGATTGCTCTCTACAGAAGTATCTCTCGAAGCAGGGGTTCCCCAGAGCTACAATTAAGGGGTTCGGCTGCGAAGACTCCTTGCTTCAATCCTATGTTAAAACATGGAGAAATAAAGGCTGCTTGGATTGCCGCTTTAATGACGAAGGTCCTGACCTTCCAGCTTCACAACTCTGATGAAACACATCTTTAACCTGACAAGTACACAAAGATAACACATTTGTTCTTCAGTGCAGGACAATGCACTGCAGGGTCCCACCCGCAGAAGTGTTCATATGAATTCAGTTACTTACTGAAGAAACTATTTTCAAGGCCCCCGAAAGATTGTCTTGTATGGTGTGTCTGGTTATTTCCCCGATGATCATACAGTATAAGCAGATGATCTTTCTGTTCTGGATCCTGGCAACATTGTTTTATTGTTTTGTGGCCAGATATTTGCTCAGTTTCTCGGTGATGGTGTTTCACAACATGCAAAGCTGTTGCACAACTCAGTTTGGACACTGATATTTCACTATTTAGGTTGACAATAGATTATAAAAAAAAATTGAATTTCTGCCATGTGTCTCTTGGCAGAAGTGTTACACATGCAACCAGCTTCTGTTAACCCTTTGAGTAAAAGGTTTAATCATTTCAGCCTCTCCTGCTCTGTTCCTTTTATAAATCAGTATCAGTGCACTTTAAATTCTGTTACATTCTGACAGTTAATTCACTTACATGTGCATTAGTTTGATCATTTATTGCACACTTCAAGCTACTTGTAAAATTAGTATTCTTATTTTTTTTTTAATAGCTACAGTAGTGGAGCATTTACAGATTAACTTTGCTCAAATTTACATTGATATATTCTTATTATTCTCTTAAAGATTTGAAAATCCACTTGGCCACATGCAAGTTATAGTTATAGTGCCGTATTGTGGCGCCCAAAGCTGTATTATAATCAGTATAACAAGCAAGCAAAAAATCTGTGTCATTCACATATTAATTTCATCATTTCGATGCGTGTAGGTAAAAGCAAAACAAGAACAAGACCTGAAGCTGAAACTATTTGCTCCACCTTATGTAAGTACAAAATAGTTATTCTCCAGTTTTCATTCAGCATATATCATGGGGTTTATTCACAAAACCGTGATAGTGCCGATCAGGGCACTATTGCGTGTAGAAATGTGCAAACTTTTTGGGGGGAACGTTGTATTTTTTCTAACTTTCAAAAGTTTGCAAGCAGTTTCCCTAGTAAAAATATCTGCAGCTTGAAATATGGGTTTTAGGAGAGAGAGTTATACACTGTGTCAAAATGTATTAAAATAGGACTCTCTCTCCGTGCACCAAAAGGCATATCTCAGGGTACATTGTTGTTTTGTGATACTTGACAATTTTGCTTCAATTTTGTCTGAACATTTTGCCCTTAACAAATTTGGGCGAGTTGCAGACCTCTGTAATCACACACAATCTCCCGTTGACTTTGGCACTCGATCGGCACTAAGTGTTCATGTTTGTTCTGCTTTTTAGGCCATACAACCAGAATTGTATCTACTTCCTGGAGCAGATTATGAGGGAAGTACTTATGGGTCATCCATCACGCCAGATGACCAGCAAAATAGCGCTGAGTATACTGGATTTAATGGGTCTGTACTAAAAGGACTGACTGTTCCTGAGCGGGACCAGTCAATTAGTCCTAATGAAAGTAATAAGAAAGCAGCCGTACATTCTCAAGAGGAAAAGGACGATGATACTTTTATATGGAACAGGAAAGGACAGGAGGTTGTGCCAAACATAAATATGATACAGTATCAAGGAGACGTTCAGAGCAAGGAGAACCACATTGTATCCACGAGGAAAGGTACTGTATTACTGTATATAGTCGCTGCAGTTCTGATGATGAAAATAAGAATCAGAATCAGAATGCATTAATCATGGTGAGAAGCTGGTTAATATACAGTGAATAATATATCAACTTCCTGCAATCAAATATGAGGGTCCTGTCTTATTTAGGGTTGCCAGGCGGCTTCTCCAAAAATACTGGACACAATGGTGACAGGTGCGACGCGCTCGACACACACACACTGCTATCTGCTGCATGCTGTTTCCTCCTCTCCTTGGCACCATCCCCAGGCTCCTGACAGCTACTCCTGATTGGCTGCTCCTGGGTAATGCAGCCAATCAGGATGGAGGCCGTTGCCCAGCCCACTAGCCCTGCTCGCTCCCTGCGCAGGGAAATCCCGCGCCCCTGCCCAAGCCGGTAAGGTCACTATGTCCAGAGAGGTAATACTGGACACATACATGTCCAGTATTACCTCTATTTCTTTACTGGACAGAGTGTCCATATAAAGAACAGTCCGGGTCAATACTGGACACCTGGCAACCCTAGTCTTATTGAATGAAATGAACTGTTTTTACTGAGGAGGTCATACATTTGAGATGAAATGTCTGTTTTTCAATAGAGAATTGAAATACATGGACTGCATGGAGCCTTCAGCAATTTCTTAGTTACCCAGTGGCGGACTTACGTTTCTGCCGCCCGCTGGCTTGGGGACGGCCCACTGCCTTGCATAGTGATGTCATGACATCATTATATATATAATTTTGTATCATTATTACTTGTTTGGCTGTTTCCAAGATAACGTCTCTCTTGATAGTGGAGCTTCCCACGCAGTGATGATGGTAAGATACAATACGGGTTGACTGATCTATAATGTCTAATAGGTTTTGGGTACTAATGAGGATAGAATTACAACTTGCTCTACTTTGTAATAAAATATCTCTTTGGTAATTTGTTGGCAGCTAAGACTTTGGGGTTTTAATTTGCACAATTCTGTTTTCTTAGAAGAAACCCCCATTGTTGCCGGTAAAAAAATGGAACATGATTGTGTATCCAAAGATATTAAGAAATTGCCGGGAAGAAACACAACAACGGATTCTGGGATTTCCGAGTCACTCGGGGACAGGGAATTAGAAAATCCTCACTGGAAACGGTAACAGGAACTGATATATTTTAACACAAAATGAGAAAACTACAAGTGCCCTGTAAGAGATGTGTGCAGAGGTACATGTATGTATGTATGGCACTATGTAAGAGACGTGTGCAGAGGTACATGTATGTATGTATGTATGGCACTATGTAAGAGACGTGTGCAGAGGTACATGTATGTATGGCACTATGTAAGAGATGTGTGCAGAGGTACATGTATTGTGGCAGGACGGCCTGGCGGCGGGGTCAGTAAGACGCTAGACATGATGGGAAACTTTAAACACTAGTGGTTTATTAGCCACAACCAAAATAAGTACGGGTGCACTGTCCCTTTAAGAAACTACTTTCTTGAAAATTAAAGCCTAGTCCCGTTAGGGACACTAACTCACTTCTTGAGCCCTTACTAACAGGACATCCAGCTAATCTGGTCATGCCCAAAACATGCTACACAAAGGATAACGATACGTATAAGAATAAAGTCTTATCTGTTTTGCCGCTCCAGTAGCAAACAGGAACACGGTTCCAGGGAGCAGGCTGTGTCCGTCCTCGCAGCGATCTTGATCTTTATCCTGGGTTGGGGTCCCAGCTGGTCCCAGCAGCAAAGCTCCTCGCAGGACTGGGGGACCAGAGCAACAGCAACGGCTTCCTAGCCGGGAGAGTTCTCTCCACCTTCCTGTGGAAAAACAAGCTCTCTGTGTGTGTGTCACTTCCTGCTTTTAAACCTGCAGTCTCTCAGGCCTCCTGCTTAATTAGGCTGCAGGTGTGCTTCTTTCTGTCTGAGGAGATTAACACGCTGTGAACTGGCTGCAGCGTCTCTCCATTCACTGTCACAGCCTACTGAGTCAGTAACTCTGTCACAGTATCTATGTATGGCATTATGTAAGAGACGTGTGCAGAGGTACATGTATGTATGTATGTATGACACTATGTAAGAGACGTGTGCAGAGGTACATGTATGTATGTATGACACTATGTAAGAGACGTGTGCAGAGGTACATGTATGTATGTATGTATGGCACTATGTAAGAGACGTGTGCAGAGTTACATGTATGTATGTATGGCACTATGTAAGAGACGTGTGCAGAGGTACATGTGATGGAGACCGATTAAGGTGAAATTATCTTGGCTTTATTGAGCCTGTTCCTTTATCCAGGCAACACATACAAAAACAACAAAATAACAAACCCCTATCCCTGTGTAAGGGTAACTTACTTCCCCAGATACTATCTGCAGGACTGGAGGGATATTCCCATTACCAGCCTATCACCCCAAAGTCTCAGGAGGTACCTTAAGCAGATGGCCCTGCGTGTCAGTCTCTGGCAGGTTCCTGGGTCCTCTGTGTCCAGGAAATATAGGTCTCTGGGTGTCTGGGTGTCTTGATCTCAGCACAGCCTTTGTGCTCAAGACAGTGTCTGTGTGCAGGCTTCTCTGCTCTCCTTCTGTCAGCCCAAATGTGAGCTAAGGAATCTCTCTCCTGTGTCTCATATGAGGCTTTTTACAGAGCTCTCATTAGTCCAGGTGGAGACTAGTTAATTGAGTGGCTGCAATTAACTCTCTGCTGGATTCTCAGAGCTCTGAGGCTGCTTTATTTAAACAGGGATACAGTATGTCCCGTTTATATGCCCCCCACCCCGTTAACATGCTAAAATGGGAATGGAATACATTGAAAGTATTGTGTTCCAGTCACATCCTTTAAATAATTCATAAGCTTTTTAAATTCAGGTATGAATATCTAGTTCTGAAGAACACAACGTGAAACACCAAAGAATACACAGTGTGCAGTGTTTAACGTTTTTTTTTTGGTTAAGGAACCCTATAATTATTCCTCTCTAATAGCGCGTCTGAGATCAGATGCAATGTAAGGATCCCCAACCCTCTCTAATAGCGCGTCTGAGATCAGATGCATTGTAAGGAACCCCAACCCTCTCTAATAGCGTGTCTGAGATAAGATGCATTGTAAGGAACCCCGACCCTCTCTAATAGCGTATCTGAGATCAGATGCATTGCAAGGAACCCCAACCCTCTCTAATAGCGCGTCTGAGATCAGATGCATTGTAAGGAACCCCAACCCTCTCTAATAGCGCGTCTGAGATCAGATGCATTGTAAGGAACCCCAACCCTCTCTAATAGCACGTCTGAGATCAGATGCACTGTAAGTAACCCCAACCCTCTCTAATAGCGCTTCTGAGATCAGATGCATTGTAAGGAACCCCAACCCTCTCTAATAGCGCATCTGAGATCAGATGCATTGTAAGGAACCCCGACCCTCTCTAATAGCGCGTCTGAGATCAGATACATTGTAAGGAACCCCAACCCTCACTAATAGCGCGTCTGAGACCAGATGCATTGTAAGGAACCCCAACCCTCTCTAATAGCGCGTCTGAGATCAGATGCATTGTAAGGAACCCCAACCCTCTCTAATAGCGCATCTGAGATCAGATGCATTGTAAGGAACAACAACCCTCTCTAATAGCGCGTCTGAGATCAGATACATTGTAAGGAACCCCAACCCTCTCTAATAGTGCGTCTGACACCAGATGCATTGTAAATTCTTCTTTATTTGGTACAATTTTCAAATGACCTGAGAATTGCAGGGAACCCTTTAGGGGAGCCCGGGGAACCCAAGAGTTCCTAGGAGCCCTGGTTGAAAAACACTGCGGTGGCCGCTGACTGAGCAGGGAAAGCTGCAGTTATTCCATATCTGCAGTTATCATGGCTGAGAAAGAAAGCCATTTTTAGAACCCAGGGGCCTGGAACTCATTATTTCCAATGTAGTTGCTTTATAATGAGCCGTTCCTCCTACTAGGGTTTTTTTGGCCCCCTGTTCTTTTTCATGTTTTGGAAGCGGAGGTCTCTAGAGCTGAAACGTGTTCATTTCAGCTCCGGGGATCCGGAGATACATACCTGAAGTAAAAGATGGTTTTCTCTTGAGAGATAGATGCTATAATTGTGGTTTTATGCCCTGAGTAATGTTTTTTTCCCCCAGTTCAATTTGAGTGGAATTAAATAATATATTTTCATGCGCAGAAATGTATTGTCTACAAATGAAAGGACATTAGTACAACGTCATAATGTGTGGGTGGATGATATTCAGATTAAAGACATACATTATGGGAAATACAATGTTACAGGAAGAATGCTTTTTGTTCACTTCTCTTTTTCCTCTTTGTCTTGAAAGTCTTTTAATTTCCTTTTTTGATCTTCTTGGCAGTGATTTGTAATGTACGTGGCATTTATGTTTTTACACTCGCTGGATGCTATCCTATTTTTTTTCTGCCTGCAGTACGGTGTTAAATTAGCAGGCTTTTCTTTATTGGTGCATTGTAAAAAGGGGAATTATATCAAACTGTTTTCATGATGTTATCTCTACAGATCTGAATCCCTTTTTTATGTTAAATGATCTGTACCAAGTTCTAAAATTATTTCCAACCATAAGTGACAAGTACACCGGGGCTCGGTCCTTATTGTCATTTCAATATTATTCTTTAAAGCAGCAATCCCTGTAACTGACCCCCTTTGTGCTGTATGGGAATCAGGGGTCCCCGGGAGCTGATCCGCACTGTTTTCAGCTCTGGGGACCCCTGGTTCTGAGACACTTAGCAGTGAAGTTACTGGTATGACTTCCTGGTTTTTAAAGGGGATTTAAATAGTCGTCCAATAGGAAGTCCCGACCGATGATGCTGCAGCTTCCTATTGGCCCGAGATTTGGAAGCCATTTTGCTTTTCCATGGAGGGAAATTCAAACCCGGTAACTGCACCGGTTAGTACCTCAGGGACTTATGAAGCTGAAAATAGTACAGTTCAGGTCTTGGTGATCCCCCAGTGGGCGGAATTTTCTGCTTTAAAGTATCAAGCTGATCGATCAGTAAAGATTCTGCTTCCCAGATTGGATTTAAAGCGCCATTTCATTTTCAATCTTAGTAAAATTATGTTTAGGTGAAATATTAATTTAAAAACAGCTTTTACTTCTGGCTTAAGAGAAAATTAGATAATAATTAACATTATTATTGTTCTTGATTTGTTTTCCATAAGCCAAGAGCAGTTATCATCGACAGATCTTGCAAAGAGTCCAACTGGAAAACAGACTGATCAGGTAACATGCTACAGTAATAATGTTTAGTATTATTATTATTATTATTATTAATAACTAAGGTGTAGAAGGCTTCTGCAGCATTAATATGAAATTACTAAATAACAACAACTTGTGACTCGTGATGTATTTGATTAGGTTGAATAGAAAAATAAATGTAATGTTTAAAAAATAAATAAAAGGTGCATTTTTTAGTTTGCATCTTAAAGTAAAACAAATTGTTGAACCATCTATATCAGTTTTTTTTAACCAGGGTTCCTAAGAACCCTTGGGTTTCCCGGGCATCCCTAAAGGGTTCTCTTTAACTTTCAGGTAATTTTCAAATTGTACCAAATACTGAAGAATTTACAATGTATCTGATGTCGGATGCGCTGTTAGAGATGGTTGGGGTTCCTCAGAGTTTCACATAGGGTTCCTTAACCAAAAAAAGGTTGGAAACCATTGATCTATATCACGTCTTTAGCATGTTTAGCTGTTATGCACAGAAATGTTTTACAGTCCTCCAGCAGGTAAAGTCTCACTGAACCATAACAATGTGTGGGCTGAGTTACTAATACAGATTTAGATCCTATGAGGCATAGAATGGGTTGTGTGATGAGTTTGTGCATATTGCCAAGTTGGTATGTTATTGTATCTCTTATCTTTCTGTACATGTTGCATATCTATGATATATGTTTACAGTTTGGTGATAATTCTCCTAGACTTCTACTTCAGCCAGCACAATACCTTTCGCCCCCATTTCCTCCTGTGCTGGCTTTTCCTACAATCAAGTCTCCAATAATCAAAGTTCCAACCCATAGTAAGTAGAAAATAATGAAGATCATTGATTGTAATGGGAGTTAAGACGACCTAATGCTTGGAACAATATCGTGAATTTGGCCACTTGGGTGTTATTTTTAAGAGCATATTAAGGCACAACAAGGACTAAAAACAGCTCCACTGACAAGATTAAAAATATAATTACTTTGAATGAGATTGTATTCATTGGTAAAACGAATGGTTTGATAAATACTGTAGCTCTTCCATTTCAATTGTTTGTCTACTATATATACATATTTCTCCTGGGGAGAGTCTAGTGGGAGAACTCTTAAGACGTTGTAGTACGAGTTTGAAAGTATTTGCAAAATTCCACCTTTTCATACAATTAGATAAAATAAAGCGACGTTGATTTTTCACTCAAAAGAAGAATTAGCAGGCACTAACATAAGTGAAATAGTGAGAATGTATATAACGGAATACGTCACATAAACTAGAACCATAGGGGAAAATAGTGGAAATTTAGGAGGTTGTGATACAAACATAAAATGTCTTTATATATGTTATTTAATGTGAATCTTTAAGGTCTAACAAGTTTATTCCTGGTGGGAAAAAGGCGATACCAGAAACTCATGTTAACTGACATTGGTGAAGAGATCTTACCTTGGACCTTGGATACATAAAATGTATCTCCATTTCCCCTGGTACAATGAGGCGTTGACATCACCACTACAGGGTCTACATAACCCAGGTCTTCCAGTGTGAAACGGAGCAAGAAATAGCAACATTTACTTTGATAGATTTTGGAGCAATTTATTTTGCTCTCGTTTTGCAGCCGGGAGATATTGATAAATAGGCCATTTACATGTAAAATGTATCACGTGGAGGTGTTTTCACTCCGTTAGATGTAAGTTTCCGAGCTAGGCGCAGTTTCTGCCTTTGTGGCACTAGTAAAATAAATAAAATTAGATGGTATTAGAATATATAAATATCCATATTATGTCATGTAACCAATCTGCATATTAATTACTGATACAAGTGATGCTAATGGATGCAATCTTGTTTGATTAACTAAAACAAACTTCTGCACAGATGATATATAGGCCCATATTTACTAAGCAGTCTTCTGCCAAAGACACCCATCGGCGCTGAAAGGCCCCTTACAGTCTATTGATTTCAATTGGCTGTAACGTGTCCTCCAGCGCTGGAGGCCGTCTTAAAGCAGAACACTGGTAAATATGGGGCTTAATGTTTGCAATGGAAGAGAAGATGTTTGAACATGTAGGACCTCTTGTACGGGTTTATTGTCTAGGAGAAGCGGTCCAGGAACAGCTAAATCAGTTAAAGGAAGAGAGAAATCGTCTGGAAAAATCAAGGGAGGAGCTGGTCAAGAAAGCTAAAGCATTGTTAGAACAATACAAACTGAGGAGATATCAAGGTACGAGCTGCATGTATTTTTACAGGAGCCGGCTTGCAAAGGCTTAAAGCAGGCCTGCACAACTTGTATAGTGAGAAGGGCCGAACTGCTCCAAAGAAAACTGATTTGGGCCGCACGGGTAAAATCATCATCATCATCATATTTCCCCCAGCACCCCTCATCATTATCCTCATCATATCTTCTCTCCCCCCCCTCTCACAGATCATCATATCACCCCCTCCACACCCAACCCCAACCCACAGACACTGACCTGCACAGACACTGACCTGCACAGACACTGACCTGCACAGACACTGACCTGCACAGACACTGACCTGCACAGACACTGACTTGCACAGACACTGACCTGCACAGACACTGACCTGCACAGACACAGACCTGCACAGACACTGACCTGCACAGGCACAGACACTGACCTGCACAGGCACAGACACTGACCTGCAGAGACACAGGCACAGACACTGACCTGCACAGGCACAGACACTGACCTGCAGAGACACAGACACTGACCTGCAGAGACACAGGCACAGACACTGACCTGCACAGGCACTGACCTGCACAGGCACTGACCTGCACAGACACTGACCTGCACAGACACTGACCTGCACAGACACAGACCTGCACAGACACTGACCTGCACAGGCACAGACACTGACCTGCACAGGCACAGACACTGACCTGCAGAGACACAGACACTGACCTGCAGAGACACAGACACTGACCTGCAGAGACACAGGCACAGACACTGACCTGCACAGGCACTGACCTGCACAGGCACTGACCTGCACAGGCACTGACCTGCACAGGCACAGACCTGCACAGGCACTTACCTGCACAGGCACTGACCTGCACAGGCACAGGCACTGACCTGCACAGGCACAGGCACTGACCTGCACAGACACAGACACTGACCTGCACAGGCACTGCCACACTGCCACTGCCACACTGACAATGCCACACTGCCACAGCCACACTGACACTGACACACTGCCACACAGACACACTGCCAATGACACACTGCCACGAGGGGGGGGGGGGTGGGAGGAGGAGGAGGGGGAGGGGATGAGGAGGAGAGGGGGGGGGGGAGGAGGAGGGCATCGCAGGCCGCACATGGAGTCCAGGTGGCACGCGGGCCGTATGTTGTGCAGGCCTGGCTTAAAGGATGTCCTTGTATTACAAATAACGGTCATTTATGTATCCTACACACCAATTTCTCAAAAATGAATGTTTATATATATATAGAGATAGATAGACAGACACAGCATAAATATGATTCACTGAGCTCTGTTAATTTAAGGCACATAAAGTGCTATTACCTAAAACAGGAAGGACCAGTATTTTAAGAGTTAATGACTTATTCATGAAGTTAATTACATGCAAAAATAAAGGCCATTAGCACAGGATTCATTTACATTGTCTAAGGATAGTGTTGTGAAGTTATTTGTGTCTTGGCGTTACTCCCATAGGGAAGTAACTCTCTTTCCTGGAAAATCCCTATTTTGGGGTCGGAATGGGAGAAATGCAAGTTAGGTGTGACTTACATAATATATTATTATTTCCTGGCGTTAACATCAATGGAGCTTCGTGAACATGGCATGAATATTAATTAGGCTATAAAAAGCATTTTTCTACTGTTGGTGCGCCATACCTAATCATTTCCTAATCACTGTGTGGATTTTTTAGTTAATCCCTAAAGAACTAAACAAAAGGTTTTCCCCACATAAATATCCCTGACAATGAACAAAGGGAAATCACATTTGAAAGAGTAAATTCACTTTTAATTATATACCATATATACCATGTATCTGTCCAAAAATGTAATTTATCTTATCCACAAAATTTTTGCACGATCTCCTTATAACTCCTCAGCCCCTGAATTATTTAGTTTTTTTCCCACCGGAAATCGCAGCGTTTATCACACATTTCTCACAGCACGAGATTCCTGGAAAAAGAAATATTTTGAAACAAAGAAGGCCACATGTATGCTGGAGGAGACTTTGCACAAGCGCCAACGCGACTTCGAGGTTTACTACCAGAAACTGCTGACACAGCTTGCAGCCCGGGACAATAAAATACGCTCAAAGTATCCAACCCTGGCTGCTAATTCAAAGGTAAAGTGAACCAGTTACCACCGTCTCATAGGAAGGGTTGCAGTTGCAGTGATGTTGTGTTGCCAGATATTGATTGTATTTTTTACACAGATCCCCTTCCTTTGTCTATTCATACTGTTCTTTATTCTAAGTACCCAAACCACGGTTCTGGAATGCACATTTATAACCCTTTTGCAGTGAGAAGGGCCTGCAACGATTGATTAGGTTTAGGAAGTCCTTCAAGGAATCCGGGAACCAAGTACATTGTACTAACTAAAAGGCCAGTTCAGATCCATCACCCAACATGGGTTGTTGGCCTATCCAGCTGCAAATTGGTTAACTGTGCAGCAGTCCCACTTCTTCCTAGACACGTGTATGAGTACTCTCTTAAATCTTAGCTACAACCAGGGTTGCCACCTCCGGGTTTGACCCGGAGACTCCGGGTTTCAGGTACTTTCCTCTGGGCTACGGCGGCGGGTTGCGGCGTGCTGCAGCTGCGGCATCCGTATCTCCGGTATTCTCCGGTAATCTTCTGCAATTCCCCCTCCAACTGCACTGAACATGGCTGCGCGGCGTCATGTGACGCAGTGTTGCCATGGCAATGGGATGCTATATGACATCATGACGCTACGCGGCTTCATTTGCCATGAAATCACAGAGTGTCCCATTGCCATGGCGTCATATGACGCCGCGCGCCATGGTCAGTGCAGTTGGAGAGGGAGTTGCAGCAGGATGCCGGGAGACGCCACCGCAGGACGCCACCGCAGCACGCTGCCAAGTAAGGGATTTTTTTTCTCCTCCGGGTTGGCCATCAGTTGAAGGCGGCAATCCTGGCTACAACCAGCACCATGTTCACTTGCAATACATGGTTACTGGGTAGGAAGAGAATAAGTGTTGACTACAATAGCAAGTTCTCCAAGTGCCTCCTAGTTGCCACCAATGTCGGAGAGACATGAATCCTTAAAGCAGCAGTGCAAGCTGCTGTTTTTTTTTGTTTACAGTTTATTTTTCCCCCTTTAATATGTACATCAATACAGCCCACACAATGATAAGTAATTAGCTAAGTTGCTGATCAATCTGTTCTCCTGTGATCGATCGATGAAGATTCAAGTCAGGGGTTCACTAAATGGCTGTCAGTGCAGCAGAAAAGGACCAAAGAGGCAAAGTTCTGTGTTGAAGATCATGTGACCAGGCAGTCACTAGATACAATTGGTGCACTGCTAGAGAGAGGGCAGGGCTCAGAAAGGGGTGTACCAGAGCCTGTTTCAGAAGAGGATGCAATTTTGTATATGGTTGCTATAGAAACAAAAATGCTTGTTCCATTATAATACATTAACAATGTCCTTCAGAGTGGTTTTAAAAGTAAAAAATAAATGCTTAAATTATGTTCTCATAGTACAGAACTGATTTATAAAAAAAAAAACACACAGGATATTGCTTGGTCTGCAGCTTTAAGAGATGCCAGTCCCAGGATAATATTTTTATTTTGTGGAACCCTAGATTAATTTGGTGTGCGCAGAAGATGTTTTTAAGTACAGTCAAGCCTAAAATCAAAGTGAACTAATGCATGAAAGGTTAAATGTAACAGTTTGGTATAATTAAATAACAATCGTGACACATTGTTAATAAACCAACACAATTTTGCATTGCCAAAATGTCAAAGCATTACATGTAACATCGTGTCTGTCCATTACCAGCCACCACAAACAATAACATGGGTGATGCATTTCCGTTGCACTAATAAAGCTGCAACATTACTTATCCCTTTGTAATGACTGTATTAAAGGCACGTTGTTCATTGACTGTTTTTCTTTGTTGTGTAAAGATTCCATCCCAAGTCAAATAGAATGCAGAACAAACTGTTCTAATTACAGAAGTGAAGAATAAAAGCACATACATTTTCCACAGAAAGCAAATAATATTATCACTTGTTCAGTTTAATGCATGCTGTTTCTCTCGCTGTAGAATCGTGTAATAATACAGATAACTACAAAACAACATGACATTGATCAACTGAAGCGCAAACTGGATAATGCAAGAATTAAACTCATTATTGAAATGAAGGTAACTATATTTTACTTAAATAATGAATTGCTCACACTATACGCACTTGTTTGTATATTTCCTATAATATATTTTCAGATGAGAAAGCAGGCATCGTTGGACTTGAATGTACTGAAAGCTGAACTGGCCCAGAAGAAAGCCCAGTCCTCTATAACAAACCACCCTGTGTTTGCACGATGAAATATATATATATATATATATACAGTGTTCGACAAACCTATACATTTGCTCGCCCCGGGCGAGTGGATTTAACCCCCGGGCGAGTAAATATTGACCCAAGCAGCACACGTTTGGTACTAGGTGGCGAGTAGATTTTTTTGTGTGGCGAGTAGATTTTTTGGTGATTTGTCAACCACTGTATATATATATATATATATATATATATATATATATATATATATACACATATACACACACACACACCTAGAGGCTATGAACTTGCAGCGACTGTACGAGCATCAGATCCACTCCGAGCACAATTCATCAAGAATCACCACTGCAGTGTTCGTTTGACTGAACATCACTTTATTACTTCCGCTGGTAGCAATTCTTCATTGTATGCGACTCCTTGAATGTTATATACAAATCAGACAGACATTATATTGGAGCAATTATTTACATTAGATGGCACGCAGAAATGATTATTGCTGATAACCATATTTGTAATCACGATCGTGTTGAATCTTATACTTCTGTTATACATTCAGCGGGCTTCATTTTGTTGTTCTGTAGCATTGCATTCAGTTTTGTATATTTGATATTGTAGGATAACTTTGGATGCCTACACCTTGAGATTTGGACTGTAGGGTTGTTATTTCTCCTGAATTAAGAAAGCGGGTGGATCAAGGGGTAAGTCCTAATGTTAAAAGGTCAGAGCTTTGCCATTTGTAAGAAGTGAACAAGCCTATTGTTCACTAGTGATGTAACTAGTGACACCTTGCGTGAGCACGCAATGCAAGACAATTATTCATGGTTCCGGGCTCTCTCACACAGTGTTTCCTACTCTCTCTTCTTCCTACCTTGTACCCACTGCTTTCTTCTCCAGCCTGGACACGTGATATGTTTGACCCTTTTAAACATTTACTTGCACACCAGTTGTCAGATAGGCCTTACCATGGCCGGATTATATCATGACATTGCCGAGAGTCATCAAAGTCCGGTCCGTGCTATCGCGCCCGAATATGCAACACTGCTATTAAAGTTAATGGCAGATATCGCCAATTCGGCACCGTAGCAGAGATCGCGCTTGATGACTCGGCCTATGTTTTTTTTTTAATGTAGTGAGTTATATGGAGGTATTTAACTAACGATATGTTTAAAACAGTGCTCAATCATGTTTTTACTCCTACGCTAAGGAAATGGATTGTTGTGTTTTACACGGTCTTAGGTTTACAATAAAGATTGTGTTTTCAATGCTGGTTATCTCAATATTATAGTACTACAGGTATGGCACGGCCCATTCAAACTCCACTATACAAAGTGTGCGATTTGAAACAATTTTAACAGCAATACAGCATGTCTATTCTGTAGGTCTGGCATATCGTATTGCTCAGTGCAGTAAAAAAAGGCAGATTGATCAGTTTTACCCTACTTATATGATAATGCCCTAATATCTGAAGTTGGACTGCTGATAAACTCACAGCAAAGTAAGACGGATTGTGACAGGAGATCGGTCCGAGAATCATTATGTAGCCGCTGCAGGGCGACATCTCCGAGCTTTCCTTCTCATCCCTGGAGAAAGGCGCGGCTCTCTTGTATACACATGTATGCGCTTCTTTATGGATAACCACTGACATTGTTACTATAGTGGGAGGTCACTGTGCAGGTTGTTGCCTCTAGTACAGGGGTGGCCAGCTTTAGTCTGCAAGAGACACCCACAGGCGAGGTTATCCCTGAATAAAAGGCTATCCCTACTTCAGATAGCAAACAGAGAACAGAAACCTAGATTGGGCACTCAATACACATGGAGGGTGATGAGTGAATTAATTAAAACAAACTTTAATAAACCACTTAAAATATAGGGGAGTAAAACGAATATTAAACGTATAGATCCTAAATGTGAACTTGGATTACCAGGTTCTGGATCGCAAATATATTGATTGTCAATACACTCAAATTAGTGTTATGCAATCAAAACAAGTGGCTACAATAAACCACTTGTGAGAGTAAACAAAGGTAGAGAACTCTACTGCAGTATGTGTATCAGTACATAAACCCTGGGGTCACAGTAGGGCAACGATTGCAAATACCAATGCGAATCCTAGCCAGGTCTGCCAAATGCCACAAAACCATGCTAATGGCACACAAACACAAGTGACTGGGTAGGTGTATACCATAGGAAATAAGGCAAATGATGGTATAGATGTACGTTGCTATGTGATTAAATTTACCCACACAGGGTATATGGATATAGTTCAGTCCACCTGGATAGTTGTAAAATCTCAAGTTAAGTGGACCTTCGTATATGAGGATAGGTATAGTCCCAAAACCATATAATATGGCACAAGTAAAAAGCTGAATTACACATACACTCAGTACACTATATGGACAGACACAGCTTAAGTTTAAAGCAGACTATCACCCCCCACTATAAATAACCCTATATATGTGCCAATGCAAAGAGGTTCACACAGTACAAATCTCGTGATAGATGATTAGAGTAAAACAGGACTGACCCAACACCAGCTCTGTTAATCAGGACTGGTCAATAAAAGGTCAGAGCTAGTGGGAGGATAGAGTAGTATATAGAAATAGTATAGGTACACTAATGTGCACCCTATTGATATAGTGTAGGCACGAGGAGAAAAGCCTCTGCATGGTCTATAGGAGCACCTGTAAACAGAGGCTTTTCCCCGGTGGAAGTGCACCAAGTGTACAAACTCTGTCTTGTTGCTACATCACCCCTCTTAAAATGTCACTTTGTAAACACAGCAAGTTGAAACTTGGCAGGGTTTAATTTCCTTAGTTCCTCCTGCACAATGGCAGTTACAGGGGGACAGTTCATTTTTATTGCTTTTTCATAAAGAACAATGATTGTAGAGATGTGATGCAGTCCTGAGAAAAGTCACAACTGCAAAATGAAGAGTATATTATTTTACTTTATTTCAATCCAAAATATGACCAGTAAACATTTTACAAAGAAATCTGGACATGACACAATAAAGGTAATTTGTGGCAGGGAAATATGTTTTGTGTTAAGTATATTGCACGGAATATGCAGGGACAAATCACCGTCAGTTTGTCCTGAATTATGTCGCGGGAAGAACAATTACAATATTTTCTTTACATTATTATTCTCTTCAGAGGGCAGAAGAGTAATATTCATCAGATCGCTCACCATTATACTCCCCAACGTATGAACCAAAACAAAATGAAGCTCTTCCGAGCTCAAAGAAAACAGGAACACGCCGGAAAACATTTGTTATGTAAAAACATAAGCAGAAAACAGTTTTTTTACTTGGTGCCGGCTTGGGGTACATTTTATTCAGGTGAATTTCCCCTGTAATTTAAACATATATGACTTGATACAGCAATTAGTAGGTAGAGAATCCAGCAGCAAAGAATCGGTGCACTCGCATTGCTAGTAGCGGATTGAAACCATGTATGTTAGGGTCTCAGTGCTCTCCACATGTCTTCAGTTTGCTGTTGGGCTACTGGATCAGTAGAGTAATCCAAGAGATCTCCATTCCACATGCCAATGCCTCTCAGACCACGTTCCTTCACATATGCCGCCTTCAGGGAAATACTCTGAGGGTCATCATACCAAACCTGGTGGAGTTTGCCCTGTTTGTCCTACAGAAACGTTTCAAGCACGGGAGAAAGCAATATTAGAACCTGAACGCCGAATAGAAATAAAATCCAATGTCTTTTAGGATGTAATCGCTTTCTCAAAATGGAAAACAAGCCAATCACAAACGTTTCCATTTCCAGTGCATTTCATGAGCAAGATGGGATGGAAACAGAGAAACCTAGTTGTACTTTAACATACAATCACATACACTGATGTCAATTGAAGATATGTTTTTGATACATTAAAACCAACGCAGCTCTTGGATAGATATAATGTAATACCCACTAAAAATACTACTGGTATTTCCTGATTCTCAGAACATCGCTTGGCAATCAAAGAAAGGGTCACTCCCACTGCAATGCAAAGAGCGCAGGTAGGACATGTAAAGAATGATGTTTTGAAAACTTCAAATATTTTAGATTTAACTTCCTGAAAGAATAAGGGAGAACCTCAGATGTCCATGTTATGTTAGATCTGTCCAATATTCCACCTCTATAGAAAACAATATTCTGCCGACTAAAATGGCGTGCATGATATTTTTATGTCTATTAATGGTGTTACATTAGGACGTGTGCTTGCTTACAAAGAATCACCAACCTTGTAATTATAAAAAGGAGACTTCTGCGTCTTGTCCCATAACCTCCCAGTAATAGAACTGTCCACCTGCTTCATAATTGTGCCGTATGAGACCTGCTGACCGGCAGCGTCACTGCACGGAGCTCCGCGGAATGGAACTTTATGAAGAGTACAGTTGTTGCCCTGAAAGAGTCCGTTAGGTCGGTGAACACGAAGAAAGCCCACAACATTCCCCTTCCATTTGAAAGTAAAAGTCTTGTATGTCAACTTTTTATTAAGGTGCAGTCTCTCTGTGCAGACACGGAATAGAAGAATTGCTGACACAGGTCAACAGGTCCTCTGAAGAAAGTACATTTTATTGGTGCACTCCTAGGCGAAATTAAATCATTGTATCATTTTTTATAATTTACATTTTTACAAAAAAAGAACTACATGAAGTGAATTAGGTGATATAAAGGGAATTACAATACAAATATTAAAATAACACGTGGTGTTAAATGGTATATATCTTTAACCTTAAATCAGGTATGGTAGTATAGATATTGCCATTTAATCTACAATCAATGATGATGAATGCAGCACGGATTACATAGGGTGCAGCCATTGCGACATCTGGGCAATTTGGTATTGATTATTTTGTACTTTGAAGCTAGTGAGCGGTGTGACTTGTGTTGTTGTTGTGGAGTCTGTGTGCAGACTGAATTCGGGGATCTTGGGATAATGTAACAGTTTGCAGCTTGAATTGGCCACATTGGTGACGCGAGAAGTGGAAAATACGAGAGTTCAAGAAGAAAGGTTTTAGTTATAGAATGAGGCGGGTAACAAAAGGAGGGCGTAGGGGGTATGATACCTTTAATTGGACCAACAAGTAGTTGATATGTTAGAAGTGCAAACCTCTCAGAGACGTCCTAGGCCTCAATTGCCTTTCAATAGAGAGAAGCCTTTTATGTGTCTCTACAATTCATTTTCACACTCGGCGGCCTGTTTCTACCTTATCTTATTTCCTGCTTCCTCTCAACATCCGTTGCAACCAGGCCAGACACGGTATATTATATTTTGTTTCTCTATATCTGTTATACCGGATGAAAGACCCAGAGAGGTTTGAAAGCTTGTAGCACGGTTCAATAAAAAGTATCATACCCCCTCCTCCCCTCCTTTGTTACTACACGAGAGAGAGGGGCCAAACACGGCGACCCGCCCTTCTTTGCAGAATGAGGCGAGACATTTTTACCAAATCAAGGAAAGGAGGGGGGGGGGGGGGAAAGAGATGAGACCTGTTATATCTTCACAAGCCGATGCTTTCGGAATTACAGTGGGAACGTCATACTACACGTGTCATTTCTGGGGAGACCGGGGGGCTTATTCTATATCTACTGAAGCGTCTGGTCTTTTCAAGGCAACATTCCCCACGGCCCTCTGATATCGCCGGGTACAGAATGAGCCACACAAAGTAAGAAGCGTAGAGATGACCGGTGTTCAACGCAGCGATATCCCGAAATGTCCCAGTAACATAGTGATCAAAGGAGAATGAAGCGTGGCAGAAACAGACTTCCAAAGAGATAAAGGAGCAGTCCAAGCGCTGTTTTTTTTCTTTTCTTAAAATAGGATTGAAGCCGGGGGGCTCAAGAGCGGAACCCCATTCATTTTAGCTGCGGGGACCCCCTGCTTCCCACGATATTTGCCTCCGTATGGGGTGCTGGTCGGTGCCGTTTAAAAGGTCTTGGTCACGCGGGCCAATAGGAAGCGGCCAGAAATGACATCACGGCTTCCTATTGGTCCTAAGAAGCCGCCATTACAAGAACCCCAGCTGGAACTGCGACTGGCACCCCCTACAGGGGTATCTCGGGAAGCAGGGGGTCTGCGGGGCTGAAATGAGAGGGGTTCATCTCCCGAGACCCCCCTCCTTCAATCTTATTTAAAAAATGAAATACCGCTTTGCTTGGATTGCTTCTGTAAGGAGCAGAAGCAGAAGCACGGTTTCCATCGCATAACCCTCACCGTGAAATGGGAGATACGATGTCACTGAAACGTTGGTTCTACTTATGGCGCGCTAAAGCGCTTTTGGAAGTCCGTTTGTGTCACGATTCATTCTCCTTTGTATAGAATAAGCCACAAGTTTTTTTTTTTTGTGCCTCTATTTTCTAAATAGGAAAACACCCTGCAGACAAGGGTTAAAATACATTATTACACTGAACGCGGATTTATAGTGCAGTATATTAACCCCTCCAGCACCTCATCTTGAAAATAACATAAAACATTAAATTCACCCAAAAGTGCATTTCTTTGATTTGACGAGGGTACGATTATTATTTTTTCCTGATAAAAGGCCTTAAAATGGCCAATTACTTACATTTGAAGCACATTTGTCACATACACGAAGACCGACAATAAATACATACATCAATTTTGGACGCAAGGATAAGAAAAGTGAATCTGTGATTTTGCTAATTTCTGCTGGATTTTGGTATGAAGGTTGAATAGGAAGATTTTGCAATAATAATATTAATAATAATAATAATGATAATAATTTATTGTCCTGTAAATGTTGTGCTAGCTCTAATTACCTCCGATAACGCCAGACAAACATAATCATAACCGTACCATGGAATGCCCATTACCAGCTTCTTAGGATCAATGTTCAAATGAATGAAATCTTCATAACCTATAAATAAAAAACAAACAAGTACTAGTTAGATAAACAATTTCTGTTCCCTACACGGCTGTGGGGTGTATTACAGGTTAATCAAAAAAGGTTACACACTATTGAATTACTTTTTTTATATATTATTTATGTTTTTAACATTATTTATCCACTTCTCTATTGTAGAAACGAGCAACTCGATGCAAACAAGTCATATCTTATCCAATAACTTTTCCATATAGGTCTGTATACTTTCCTATATGGAATCATGGCAAAAATGATACTTTAAATGCCTCAATCGATCGAGAGAGTTTTGTTCCCATTTAGGTCAAAGTGGAGATTAAAAACAGATTGTAGAACTGAAGACTGCACGGATTAAAACAATGCTGAATTATCCGGAGTTTGGAAGCAGCTTGCGATTCCCTCTGCCGTTTCCATGACACAGATAAATGCCGTATGGAAACCCTGATCTGGTTTCCTTGCCTCATTTCCAGCCTCTTCTGTGACTTTTTCTCCTTCTAGCAGAGCTAAAAAGAGAATTTACCCCCAGATCCGTTACAGGTTCCCGCACCGGAATGGGCGTTAACGCTCATTGACTTGGATGGAAGTGAGCGCCTGTGCTGAAGGAATAACTCCCTATGTTTGCAGAGGTGGGTGTGAGGGTGTTGGTAAGGAAGGGTAAACGTTTAGCTGACACAATGTAACCCATAACGCTTCTACTACAGTCTCAGGATTTATATACACATCTGTCTACGGAATATGACATGAAGCACGTATAGGCGATCATTGATTTTATTAGAAAGGTGGATGTTGACCTCAATTAATAATAATTAGAAATGTATTTTTAATAAGTCACACCATTTTTTTTACATCTTTGTTCTGTTGCTAGATTAAAATATTCAGCCCGTTTCCAGCCCATGATTTGAAGTTTGTGATCTCCCCATAAAAAAGTGCAGTGACAAAACTGAAATACCGACCCGATAATGTCTGATTGTAGGGAGAGTTTGCGCCTGCAATGCACTCTGTCCATATCTGGGACTGCTCGTCATAGGACATGACAAATAGGAAGTCGCACACGTCCGCTATTCCACTGTAGTTATAGCACCTTAAATCCACACAGTTAGGCGACCAAGCCACGTCAAATGTTACCTGCGTGCGAAATCACAGCGTTGGATTATAAACCCGGGCGGTCCAACTCCTTTCCAAAGGGACCAGATCCGGAAAAAATATAAGACGTTGAAGGGCCACAAGAGTATTATAATGTAATGTTGGATACATTGAAAGACTTAAAAAATATTACACTTCCAGGATTTGCGCGCACTTATAACAAACACATTTATTGCCATTAACTTACAGGTGAATGTTCGTGTGAGCAATGGGAACGGCTGCCTGAGAAATGACAAGGAAATGAGTATAAAGCAGAGAGTCCCGGGCTCTCCGCAGGCGCTTACAGCCCACAGGACACCAGGGGAAGAGCCGTGGTCTAAACTAACAGTTCTACAGATCTATACAGGTTTATGAAAGAACCTTCCCAGGTGGCAAATATGTAAAGGGCCAATTGTGTGTCCAGAGAAGGTGCAGTCACGGCACGTGCAGAAAAACGCTGCGGCTAGACAGGACCAGTCCTGTTTGACTGCAAGAAACACTGGTAACTCCACAGAAGAAAATAGTGGCACTCTGGCAGTCTCCAAAATACAAAAAATGTTTAATAAACAGGGAGCAACGTTTCAGCTCAAACAGGAACCTTTAACAAAAAAACATTGATCCCCGTTTATTAAACATTTTTTTGTGCCACTATTTTCTTCTTTTTAGGGTCAATTATTTACATAACCAATACCGTGACTGGACTATAATCCATATTACCCTTAACATTATTCTGTAACCGTAGTGCTGCTCTGTTTGATGGTCCGCCCCGTGACTAGGCAGGTAATCATAATCTTTCATTTGTGTTAAACATATATAATCTTGAATTATGGGTCATATGAACGGGCACTTGGCCACGTTTTTAACACGGGATAATTCACAGATATATAAGGGGGAAAAAGTCAGGTTTTTTTAAAAGCCTAAATTTCTGTACCAAATATTCAGATTTTTACCTGGGATCCTGGGATTTCTCGGTGGAAGGCCTCTGTCGTTTCTTGAACCAGAGCAGTTAATGCATAATATTCAGGGGTCTGCTTCAGCACAGGCTGTTCTATGTCCAGATTAATTCCATCCATGTACTGACTCTTCGCCAAATCCACCTTCTGTGCTATCCAAGTGGTTCTTTCCTTAGGGTCCACTATGTTCTTAACAGGGACATCTCCTAAAGAAATAGATTTCGGTGAACAGAAAATAAACGGCCTTTTTATAATCCAATGAAAGAAATAACCCGTGGATTACACAAGAGAAATCAAGCAACATTTATTGTACACTATTATATCAAATGTTACACCAATAAATGAGTAGGGTCACAGTTATCTACCTGCAAGGTGTTCTAGCACACAATAGAAATATAGGCATTATTTGCGAGTGTGCACTCAAATGTAATAAACGTCAAGAAAAATAGCGGAGTCGTCATGTAAGGTTTTCTGTAATTAGTGGCCCAGGTCCCAGTTCTGCTTTGCAGCGGGATACGTCTTATTTCCGCTGCATAGTAACTATTGCTCACAAGCCTATATGCGATTAACGCAATATTAGCTGGGCCGGAATAGGTAGTACTGACGAAACCTGGATCCGATCACACAAGTTGGTGGCTGGGGGTCGTATCTTACCCTGAACATCTCACGCACTTAAAAAAATAAAAAATACTTTTTAAAAAGTTCAAATGTAACATTTTGTATGTTACGGGTACAGTGGTATCTTGTACACTGCACTGGGAAGAGCATCATTTAACCGCTTATATCTCCTGAACACGGCACCAGGCGGAGAAATATAAAACCGCGCTGGAAAAAGGTGTGAAGTAAAAACGTCACGTCACAGATACGTCTGTGATCATAAATCAGAAACAACAGAAAACTGTTAACATTTTTATTTAGTTCCAAAATAAAGTGATCACTGTAAGGCACGATCATTTAGTGGTCTGAATACTTTATTCAATAGGAAAATAGAACTTGATGTTTTTCTACATTACATATCGATGTATCCAAATAACTAAATATGCGTATGCCCAGTAAAGGGCCAGCGTCCAAGGTTATATATTATTTTCTGTGCAGTGGTAAATGGTTAGATGGGACAGCAACTGTGTGAAGCAAAGAGGAAAAGCCGTGGTAGAAGGGTGATGGGATGTCCATAGTGGTAACAAGTACATTAGATTTTTTTCTTAATTAGAAACATACATTTCCAATTCATATTTTAAAGACAAAGACCATGATTCACTAAACCAGGGGTCCCAACCTTTCTGTGCCCACGGGCACATGAGAGTTCAGGAGAGAGTGGCGGGCACCGACCAATTAACCAGCGGCGGAAGTCTAGATCCGCCGCCACATCGCACTTACATGTGGGGGCCGCCTCCTTGATGCCGCTATTTCTGCACACTCGGTGAAAATGACACCCCTTAATGTTTTTGTTAATATTGTGTTATTTTGACTGATTTAACGCTGCATGGTAAGTGTGGGCTAGTCTGCACGGTCTGCTCGGGCTCACTCATACTCACAGCGTACATTATACAGTAAGTGTCATTTAAATGTACAATACTACCACAGCGGAAAAAACACACAAATCATGGACTTCTTTTGAGAAAGAGCATAATAATAATAATAATAATAATAATAATAATAGATTTATTACGGTCAAATTTGGTGAGGAGGGAATGTTCCCTTCATCTCAACCCATGAGTAAACCAAACCAGTTGAGCTTATCTTCCCGTCTCCATCCTAACTCTGGGATATATCATTTACAAAGTGATTAATTGTTCCATATCCCTCTATGGTATAAAATAAAAGTGATGTACACACATTTAATCCTGCAATGCCGCTAAACCAAACATACCTTTTAATAGAACTCTTGCTCCTTTCGAGTGAGCGTAACACATGAGCTCAGGATCGTACGGTGCAAACACTGCCACACTGCTAACTTGGGACCAGTCGTACGACTTCCAGTTTTTCCCTCTACTATGAAACACAAAGACCTGCAAAATAATAACAATAAAACGGTCGGTGAAGGAAGTGAAATGCTCTTTAAAATTATGCTAAAAGACAAATACATTTGTAAAAAGGATCTCTCTACGCCTGTGATTCCCAACAGGGGGTTCGGGAACCGTCTCCAAGGGGTTCAGCAAATAAAATCTGTAATGGAGGTTCCCAGGCAGTGTAGCGGGGTCCTGAGTCTGTGTGGGGTCTGCACCTTAGCGTGGGGGTCTTCGCGGTAATTTACAGCTTCCAAACTCACGCCCCACAATGCTTGGAATCCACAGCAGCAAGGCATTGTGGGGCGGGACTTTGGCATCTCCCTTAGTCATTGACAGCTAAATCAGCCACGCTGCCTACCCACGGAGGGGCAGTTTGGGAGGCCTAGGACAGTTGGTCACTGCTGCCAAGGTAAGTCCCTGTAAGGATTCTGCTCGGTTTGTGCCGGGTTTTGCTGCCAGTTCAGGTTTTCCAGACTGCCTGCCCTTTCTGTTAAAAATGGCCATTTTGTGTACTGGCAGCCTGCTGTATAAGAGCTGTTCTATAGCGGGCGCACTTGCTGCGCCATGCGTGCAGCTGTTATAGTTGGCTGAGGTTAGTCAGCCTTTCTGTAATGGTACTGCGCGGGCGCACGGCAGTGAGCGTGGAACCGGCCGACAGGGGAGAGGATGAGGAAAATAAAGATTTCGCGCCACTACCGCCGCTGAAATGTGTGTGTGTGTGTGTGTGTGTGTGTGTACACATGACATTACACTGTGTGTGTGTGTGTGTACACATGACATATTACACTGTGTGTGTGTGTGTGTGTGTGTGTGTGTGGCCGGCCGCACACACTATATGAGGGGCTTCAGGCTGCACTTCCTGGTGGGAGTCGCTGACCAAAGCTCTGTTTGCTGCAGCGCCGTTTGATCTTCGCGGTCACACATTACCCTTTCGCCTGTTTGAATTCCCTGTTGCTGACCCTGGACCATGACCCTGACCTCGCCGCTTTTCTGCCTGCCCCGACCTTTTGCCTGGACTCCGCACCACTGCCGCCAGCCCTGACCCCTGACCCCTGCTTCCATACCGACTACAGATACTCTTACAGGACTCTGTCCCTGGTCTCTGGGCGGTTTATTTGCATCCCTACCTAAGCCCTGCGGGTCCGCTTCCCGATTTGAGACGAGCACCGTCACAGTCCCTAACCTTTGCCCTTACGCTAAAATCCCCCCTAATCCTAATGCTACCCTAAGAACCTTAACCACTTACCCGTACTGTAAAAACCCTTTAAATTAACCCTCCTAGCCTAACCACTAAAGCCCCTAAAGTTAACCTCTGAACCTAATTGCTAAAACACCTAATGTTAACCCCCTACCCTAAAATGTACCTTTTCGTGGAAGCGGCTGTCGGTTGCGTGTCCCGCAGCGCTGAACGCTGATGGTCACCATGACCAAATGTCCCATTCCGCAGTTGGGGGTCTTACGCGTTCCCCCCACAAGCGCACGACATCACACTGCCTGGGATCGGTCACACAGTTGGGGGTCTTATTAAGCGCGCGTCCCCCCCACGCGCTCACGACATGACACTGCCTGGGATCGGTCACACAGTTGGGGGTCTTATTAAGCGCGCGTTCCCCCCACAAGCGCACGACATCACACTGCCTGGGATCGGTCACACAGTTGGGGGTCTTATTAAGCGCGCGTCCCCCCCACGCGCTCACGACATGACACTGCCTGGGATCGGTCACACAGTTGGGGGTCTTATTAAGCGCGCGTTCCCCCCACAAGCGCACGACATCACACTGCCTGGGATCGGTCACACAGTTGGGGGTCTTATTAAGCGCGCGTCCCCCCCACGCGCTCACGACATGACACTGCCTGGGATCGGTCACACAGTTGGGGGTCTTATTAAGCGCGTGAAATATACATCTTTTGTAAAATCTGAGTAACATTATTTATAGTAACCCTGTCACTGCCTGCGGCACATGGGAAAGCCACGTGCGGCACATGGGAAAGCCACGTGCGGCACATGGGAAAGCCACGTGCGGCACATGGGAAAGCCACGTGCGGCACATGGGAAAGCCACGTACACCACTGATAACATGAAATCTGCAATATAAGGCTAAGTCCCCGCTGGCACTGAGCACGCTCATGCTTGGAGAGCGCTCCAAGCATGAGCGCCGCGTGTCCTGCTTGTACGCGCACGCGGGGGGAGGGGCATTGCGGGTAGTTGAGCGTGCGGGTAAGTATAGTTTTTTTGTTTACCTAAGCGCTGACCGTGGGTGAGCGTGTGTGCACGCGCACGAGCGCCGCATGAGCAGGGACTTACATATAGCTATATATGGAAGTCTCCTGCGCAAGTGCCGCCCGCTCAGCGCTAGCGGGGACGCAGCCTTAGGGTTAACGCAGCGGCCCATGCGCAAAGTGATACATTCCTGAGGGTCCCGGTGCACAAGTTATAAACAAGCTGCTAATTATCACCCAATACTAAGTGAGGAAAGTACATATAGGAATGAGTGCGGAGGGAATGAGTGCGGAGGGAGTGAGTGCGGAGGGAGTGAGTGCGGAGGGAGTGAGTGCGGAGGGAGTGAGTGCGGAGGGAATGAGTGAAACTCGTCACTTTGGTGCAGAGCAGAAGGAGGAAGTGACTGGTTATAACGCACATTAAAATACTTTTTGGAAAACTTGTTTTAATTGATCAACTCTTTAAAATACTCAGTATATGAGAGCACGTAGCTGTATTCTCCCAAATCTACATAAAGCACTTCCCCTCTCTCCCCCTCTGTGTTCAGCCAGCATTGTGCTGCAGCAGGAAGCCAGCGTTGTGCTGCAGCAGGAAGCCAGCGTTGTGCTGCAGCAGGAAGCCAGGATTGTGCTGCAGCAGGAAGCCAGGATTGTGCTGCAGCAGGAAGCCAGCGTTGTGCTGCAGCAGGAAGCCAGCGTTGTGCTGCAGCAGGAAGCCAGCGTTGTGCTGCAGCAGGAAGCCAGGATTGTGCTGCAGCAGGAAGCCAGCGTTGTGCTGCAGCAGGAACCCAGCGTTGTGCTGCAGCAGGAAGCCAGGATTGTGCTGCAGCAGGAAGACAGCATTGTGCTGCAGCAGGAAGACAGCATTGTGCTGCAGCAGGAAGACAATGTGCAGAATGTACCTCAAACTCCTTGGTGTCAGTGATCTGTGCGCACAGAGCAGGGTCCTGGCAGGGGCACAGGGCAGAGCAGGGGGGCACCTCCAGCAGGAGAAGGAGCAGCAGGGGCCACATCGTGACCCCAACACCAGCAGGAGTCCCGATCACAAGAGAGCACAACGCAGCTCTCCAGCAGCAAGAACCAGAGCACAGCCCAGTCTGATCACCAGGAGGGGAGAGGACTCCAGGGGAGGAGAGGGGACTCCGGGGGAGGGGAGGAGAGAGGACTCCGGGGGAGGAGAGAGGAGTCCAGGGGAGGGGAGGAGAGAGGACTCCAGGGGAGGGAGGAGACAGAGAGTAAATCCCAGCAGTGCATGTTTGGTAATGTCCTGATTTATAACATGAGTAGAGAGCAACGTTACCTGCTATAGAGTCCGGTTCCTGAACATGATGCCATATTGGAGGCTGTATTATTATAAAGGGGCTGTATTATAAGGAGGCTGTATTATTATAAAGGGGCTGTATTATAAGGAGGCTGTGTTATTATAAAGGGGCTGTATTATTATAAAGGGGCTGTATTATAAAGGGGCTGTATTATAAGGAGGCTGTATTATTATAAGGAGGCTGTATTATTATAAGGAGGCTGTATTATTATAAGGGGGCTGTATTATTATAAGGAGGCTGTATTATTATAAAGGGGCTGTATTATAAGGAGGCTGTATTATAAGGAGGCTGTATTATTATAAGGAGGCTGTATTATTATAAAGGGGCTGTATTATTATAAGGGGGCTGTATTATTATAAGGGGGCTGTATTATTATAAGGGGGCTGTATTATTATAAGGGGGCTGTATTATTATAAGGGGGCTGTATTATTATAAGGGGGCTGTATTATTATAAGGAGGCTGTATTATTATAAGGGGGCTGTATTATATACTATACCATCATGTCCCTATGTAGGGGTTTTAATGTGGGTGCCTAATGCAAATACGACATGTGCTGTTGCCCTGCGTCATTATTTAAGTATTTTCGAAGCAATATAGATATGGACTTCATGGTGTTCTTATGCCGGGAGTTTTGCCAAAAAATGTCCCCGCAATCCATCTTTCACGGAACAACTGTGATAGTCACTGATCGCGGGGTCTTATATTAACCTTCAGTGACTGCAGATGTTTGCTAGCGCCTTAATTATACCACGTGCTGCAAGGCGTCCGCTCTATTCTGTGACTCCAAGCAGCATCTTCATTAGGCCCGTAATATCGTGCGTGCTCGTGCTCCGCCGTGCGCGCGGCACTTATAATTGGCTGTGTCCTGGTCTGGTGTGCTATATATACTTCAGCTGCGCGTGCCCAGGGCAGTGAGCGGTGGCGCGGGAGATTACAGCAAAGACGTGAAATTTATATTTTCGCACTGCTGCCGCGTCACGTGACTCTGCCAAGCCAATCACAGTGCGGCTGGGATAGGCTGGAGGGGGGACCCTCCCTAATAGTGCGTCTGAGATCAGATGCAGTGTAAGGAACCCCAACCCTCTCTAATAGCGCGTCTGAGATCAGATGCATTATTGTAAGGAACCCTAATCCTCTCTAATAGCGCGTCTGAGATCAGATGCATTATTGTAAGGAACCCCAACCCTCTCTAATAGCTCGTCTGAGATCAGATGCATTGTAAGGAACCCCAACCCTCTCTAATAGCGCGTCTGAGATCAGATGCATTGTAAGGAACCCCAACCCTCTCTAATAGCGCGTCTGAGACCAGATGCATTGTATGGAACCCCAACCCTCTCTAATAGCGCGTCTGAGATCAGATGCATTGTAAGAACCCCAACCCTCTCTAATAGCGCGTCTGAGATCAGATGCATTGGAAATGTTTCTGTATTTGGTAACATTTTTTAATGAGCTGAAGATTGAACCCTTTAGGAATGCCGGCGGGAAACCAAGGGTTCATAGGAATCGCAGTTGAAAAACACTGGTGTAGAAAGTTCATGCTCAGCTTTGGGGGACACACAGCAGTATGGTGCATGTGAAAAATGTGAGACCTTACACAAGACCGATTACTCTGAGATGTTGCCTAAAGGAGCACAGTGAAAGGACGCACGATAAAACTGCCTCTCACACAATAATAACAACTTACTTCAATCAGGATAATTAGTAGTTTTTCTGGCTACTACCGGTTCAACCTGATTCATTTCACCTTTTTAGGCTGCTGTTTTGAAGGGAGAATACTATGTTGACTTGTGCCTACCGAGGGGTTACACAATGTCGTGTTCATACTTTGCCCTATTCAGTTTGTTCTTGACGTATGTGGCTCACCAAGTGTCAGGAATCCATTCCTGGCTTTTCTCGTAGCCTTGCAGGGTGCTGTTGTTCTCACTAATTCCCTCTTTGCTATCAACAGCAGCTGTGTGGGCTATCACTGCAACCTAGCCTTGTACTCACTCATTGCAGCAGTGCCCTCACACCCTCCTCCGGGGATTGGCCCGCTGGCCTTTAAGTACTGCATCCCCCATAATTCTTCTCTGCCGAGCATAATCCTTCTTGGACGTTACTGTGTTCAGCCACAAGCCCTTGCTTGTTTTCCTCTTGACTATCCGGTGGAAGTATTCCAGCATTAGTTCCAGTTTCTTCCAGGCCTGCTGCTACTTCGCTGGGGCCTGTGGTTCCTGGGGCCTGCTGCTCTCTCTCCATTGCAGAGGCCGTCCTTGCTTTTGGTCCCCCTGATGCCTCTGCCCAAGCAACCCCTCCAGAGATCAGCGTATCTGTCGTCACCCCCTTAGTACAGTCAGAGACCACCCTGCCTTCCTTATAAATTCAGGTGTTTAAATCTGAGCTATTTTGTTTTCCTTCCCTTGCTAAACCTCAGTCCTTTAGCACTGCATCAAAATGTGCTCCAGCAACCGTTGGGTTACTCGGGGCTAAAATTAAAACTCCTGTGTTAAAGGGTACCTCCTCACACATGTCCAGCAAACCTAGAACTTTCGTGATTGATGTTAAGTCACTTACCACTGTATCTGATTTTCTCACTAGTCTAACCCAGACACCCACTCCCCTGACTAGCAGTTCTGTCATCAGAATTTTCGCACTGGTAAACATACCTATTTCTGATTTTGTCATGACAAGTACCCCTGTTAGGGTCCTTGCAATTTTGGATAAGACTCTTCTTTCGTCTAAGGTTTCTGCTATTAAGAGTTTCCCCGGTTCCAACTTACCGCTTATTGACTCTCTGACTCCTACCATTACTCCCCCAGTGCCCGTCACTGATTCTCAGGCACCGGTTCCAGACACTAGTTCTCCTCCTACCAGTGTCCCTGCAGTGCCGGACGTCCTTGTTACAGATTCTGAGCCTCCAGCTTCAGACACTAGCTCCCCTCCCTCCGCTGCCCCTGCACTGCCCGATTCGCAAGTTCCTCATATTAAAGCTCCAGAGCCTACTCACACTCCTATGAAAAGTACGATGCCCTTGGAGTTCATTGCAGCACGCAGTCCGCCCCATGCGGTTGTTCTAATCTCTGCAGGTATCTGTATACCTTCCCCGGACTCTGGTGCCATATCTGAAGTAACCCTTGACGCGCCCCAAATTCCCGGTGCAGGAGGGCAGTTTCTTTTCACTGACCGTTCTGCGACCCCTGAAGTACCTCAGTATGACTTTAACTATGGGGTTTCTCTCCCTATTGTCTCTGGCTTGGACTCTGGGAGGTGGAGATCACAGACTATACTGACTCTCTCTGAGCATTCTACAGTATTGGGGAGCTCCACTACTGATTGCTTCTCTGCCTCAGCGAACCAATGGTTTTCCCTCTCGGAACCTTCTTTTGTGCCTGTTTGTTCTGTGTTGGAAATACTCAGTTCGCACCCCAAGATTTCAGTCCCTAGGCCTGGTTTACTGTTAGCCTTGTCATCTACTATACCAATACCTGGCAATGCACCCACCCACCCTATTCCCTCGCTGACCACTACCCGGAAAACCTCCTGGAGGAGAAGACCCTCTCAAATTCCTACGTGCAGATGTCAGCAAAAACTTTGCCAGTCCGGAGGGTTTCCCTGTTATACCCGATCAATTATCAGTGCCTCTTGGCCCGCACTCTGGTACGATTATTGGGGACCGGGCACTCAGCCGGGCACCCTGCCGTTTCTATTTTGGAAACGCCTCCTTCTCCACAGCTCTGGATTTACAAGTAATTTCGCGTGGCGAGTCCCGTACCAAGAATGTCTGTACCACCACTCTCATATCCTAGAACAGTACTCGCCAATAAACTGCTAGTTTACGGATCCCCTTCCCGCCTAAAGCACTTTAGGAACAACTCAATGTCCCTGAGACCCATGGATGGTCCTGTCTAGCCGCAGTTCTCGCCAGGGGGTGGGGGTACGCAAAGGAGTGCCCACGAGTCTCTGGACCACGACTCTACGTCCAATCATAGACAGTTCAGGAACAATTCCAGGTCCCCCATCTCTGAGTGGTCATGTTCGCCCGGAGGTCTCACCTGAAGGGGGGGGGGGGTACTGTCAGGAATCCACTCCTGGCTTTTCTCGTAGCCTTGCAGGGTGCTGTTGTTCTCACTAATTCCCTCTTTGCTATCAATAGCAGCTGTGTGGGCTATCACTGTAACCTAGCCTTGTACTCACTCATTGGAGCAGTGCCCTCACACCCTCCTCCGGGGATTGGCCCACTGGCCTTTAAGTACTGCATCCCCACAATCCTTCTCTGCCGAGCATAATCCTTCTTGGACGTTACTGTGTTCAGCCACAAGCCCTTGCTTGTTTTCCTCTTGACTATCCTGTGGAAGTATTCCAGCATTAGTTCCAGTTTCTTCCAGGCCTGCTGCTACTTCGCTGAGGCCTGTGTTTCCTGGTTCCTGGGGCCTGCTGCTCTCTCTCCATTGCAGAGGCTGTGTCCTGGTTCCTGTGCTGAAGCTGTGGATCTCCAGCATTTACTTCAGCTCCCTGTTCCCTGAGGCCTACTGCCCTTCCTATAGCAGAGGCCTGTCTACTGGTTCCTGGGGCCTGCTGCTCCCTCTCCATTGCAGAGGCCGTGTCCTGGTTCCTGTGCTGAAGCGGTGGATCTCCAGCGTTTACTTCAGCTCCCTGTTTCCTGAGGCCTGCTGCCCTTCCTCTGCAGAGGCCTGTCTTCTGAGTCCTGAGGCCTGTAGCTCTCTCTCCTCGCACAGGCTCATTCTGGACTCCTGCGCTGAAGCATTGGTTTACCAGTGCTGCCTGGCGGTGTGCCCACTCCGGTCTGCCTTTTCCTTCCTGAGACCGGTACCATGGGCCATGGTCGCCGCTCGCGCAGAACCCACTCCCGCCCTGCAGCTATTACGCTGAAGCGGGACCTGCTTGATTTCCTGTTGCCGAAACTCCGCTTGGACAATGTTTACCCTGATGTCTCCTATCCCGACTCTGGCTCGTCCACTGACTATGCTGCTCTCTCCGATCCTGGACTCGGCCTGTTTGACTATGAAGTTCGCACTCCGGACCAGTCTGCGCGGTCTAAGGTCGGTGATTTCATAACCCAGCCGCAGCCACGCGGTCTGGTCCCAGTTTGCGGCGAGCACAACCGTGACACCAAGTAGCCAGTTCATTAGGTGCTGTCCATCACCTTTTATTTGTGGGCCTGGCTAGAATTGGTACTTGTGCACAAATCTTAGCATCTGTTACCAGGGTTGCTCAACCATTTGGCGTTCCAATTGCCGATCTGACACAATCCTTTCCTTGGCATGGAGATAGATACAGTCAACAGGGAATCCCGCTCTCCACAACTAACACTGGGTGACTTGGAAGACTGAACTGTACTGAATGCCGGGAAAGTAACTTCTGCAGCCCCTCCTGGGTATACGGGTATAATTGTATATGTAGATAACCACCTCCAGCGTTGTTCACAGGAGTGATTACATTTTGGGGGGTTGGAAAATATTTTCATGATCCTTTAAGTCAGCGGGGCGAGACGCTTCCAGGGGCCCCGTGCTCTTCCTCACAACATTTAAATGACATGCTGGGGGTCGCGTGCAAGGCCCCTGTAAGTTCCTCTCCTTTGCCTTCTGGCAACGCAGCATTATATGTCACGTGACATCGTAACGTTAGAACGCCAGAGACAAGGTAAGGAGAGGGGGCGCGAGCAGGTGAGGAGACATAGGGGGGGGGACAGGGGAAAAAGGTTGTGCACCCCTGCTTTAATTAACTATATTTTATTCTTTGCTTAAGGTGAGAATGAGATGCTAGAGCAGCGGTTCTCAACCTTTCTTGAGCAGGGACACCCCTGAAGGATTTTTAAAATCTCGGGGTTCCCCTGCTCGTCAGACCTCACTCACATGCACACACCCACCACACTCAGCCACCCCCAACCCACTTCACAGACACTCCACATTCACCCTCACACAACATACACACCGTTTTATTTAACACAGACTCCCCAATTATCCCCCCTACTCACACACAACTCACCCGCATTCTCAACCATACATTCCAATCCTGCACAACAAAAATGTCATTTTTGTGTTACTTTATATTTAGCATTTTCATAGCAGGGAATCATAAGAAAGACAGCACGTCAACGTCACTTTCTTTTGTATTGAGAATTTTGTACAAGTAAGAAGGGGAAGAGGGATAAAGGTTCCAGGAAATAGTGGGGTGGGGAGAAGGGAAGTGATATAAATGTACCCCCTCCTTGCCCGACTCCTAAGGGGTGTCACTGTGAGGTTGAGTAGATCTGGTGCCACAGACCTCGTTACCTTCTCGGGGTGCTGGCATTCGGCTGGCTGGTAGTGTAAGTTCCTCAGTATAAGAATACAGGGTCCTAGGAACTTTTATACACAAAGGGCAAGTTTATTCATGACAGGACAGGTTTTCATGACAGGACAGGTTTTCATGACACAACATGCTTCCCTGGATCCTATGCCTCAGTCCAGGGAGGTTCCACATGACTTTGTCACCTCGTTAGGTGGCCTCCAGCAGGAACATATCTCCTTTATCCTAAACACCAGAGGATTGGTACAAGCGCCTAGGAACTAGTTTTAGGGGGGGGCTTCCTTTCTGGGTCCCATTTCCCTCCCGTCATCCTGCACGGATCCCCTTCACATTCCTACTCGTGGGCCTGCAGTGTCTTGACGTGGGAATGCTGACTGGGCAGACCCAATGTGGCACCTATCACGAGGGGGTCGCTACCCATGTTGCCCCTGCTTGTGGGTACTCGCACAGTGTCCTCCAAAGTCACTAGGAAAGAAGGCTGGGTCTCTGGATTGTGGCCCTAAGACTAAGGGGCGCTTTCCCTAACTAGTACACAATAATAAAGGATGACCACACTTACATTTAAACAAGTTCCACACAAACACAGGTGAGACCCGCCCCTTTTGTCCACCTGGGGTCTGAGGCCCAACCCCCTATACCCCTACCTTTATACCCATTATTGACCTCGCATGTCGCTATGGTTACCTGGGAGGTTGAGCTCCTCATCACCTTCCTCCCCCCCCTGTTACTGGGCAGATCAGGGTTGGATTCTTTCTAGAATAGGTAGGCAAATGGTGAACAGACGGCGGTCACTGCTCCACTGAAAAAACTCTCCAACCAGGCGTGTAAAACAAAAAAACTTTAATGAATCAAAACGAACAACCTCAAAACGAACAACCTCATGTCACTGACATGAGGTTGTTCGTTTTGATTCATTAAAGTTTTTTTGTTTTACACGCCTGGTTGGAGAGTTTTTTCAGTGGAGCAGTGACCGCCGTCTGTTCACCATTTGCCTACCTCTCTACACCACTTGCGAGCAGGAGCACACCACCGCATCACACAGCAACAAGCAACGCTCCTTCACAGCAGCACCCGGCAGTTCTTCAGTTCATGGAATGATGTTTACCGGCAGGATTTACCTCTCGATCACAAGATGCAGGTGAGGCTAGCAGTAGCTGGAATTGTGATTTACTCCTGGGTTCTGTCCAGATAGGGCTCCGGGGTATCTCTACCAGCCGTGCTTCAAACGCCCCCCATCAATGATAGAGGTCTACAATCATATGTTTATGGACTTATTGATTATCTTGTTGCTGCGGTGGTTTCTTACTGACTCTCTCCACTTGTCCACACTATACCTACAAAGTTGTAGCATCAGTCCCATGGGGACATCCCTTATTTTTCCTATCTTTCTAGAATAGGGGCGGGGCTTACATGGCAGTTGACTGAATCGCAACAATACCTTAAAAGTTATGGCCTCGCAACAATTCCCCAGACCTTAACCCCTTCTATACCTTTAATAACCCAGAGGGGGGTTACATAAAATAAGACGTATGGGAAACGGGCGCGCTGCTTTATACTCCGTCTTGTAAAGTATAACAAGAAGATCATGGAGCAGCAGGGGAAATTTGCCTCAAAATTAGCATCGCTCAGTGTTGAGTTTCGGGCACAATATGAATAATAAACATACTTCTGATAAGGTGTTGTCATTTAAAATGAGATAATTAGGTACGGTTACCCCTTAAGCCCCTTATTCTTGGCCTCAGGGAAGGGCACAGTTATTTATATGTATAGCTTTACTTTTATCGGTTGAGAAACAATATCCAAACCCCCTAATAATTTTATATGTTTAAGTTCAGTTTTAGAAAGCCAGCTGCTAAAGCAATATTATATCATCTTCCTAAACTCCAGGTGAGGTATTATTTGCTTTTAGATGGGATTCTGGCAGGGAAAAAACAGCTTCTCCCTGTAATAGTGACAGGGGCTAATGATTCACCAACTATATGCCTTTATTTTGGTAGTGCACTTACATTTAAGAATCATTAACTGTTTTCCCAGGATCAATACCAAATACAGAAAAAATGGGTCCTTTAAATTACAAATCTCACCTAATATAGACCATTCGAAATAATGTATCACCATCCTGGTATTGTAAGGTTCCTATTTAACGCCTCTTCTCAGCAACATGTAAATCTCTTCAGCTTTCTGCCATAATGGTTATTCTTCAATAATGTCCTTATCTTAGGGAGATTCCTGCCGATTCCCCCGCCCGCCTTTTTGTATCACAACAGAACAAATAGTCCTGACACTGACCACGGTTAGACATGCAAACGAAAGGTCGGTACCCGTGACTAATCATACTTCTGTTCATAGTTACAAGACAATGGAACTTTGTTTATCATAACATTACACATTCTTTTATTAAGGACAAATACACCGGCGTTACCTGCTGGTGATAATATAAATGTGTGACAAAATAGCTACAAAGTTACAATTCCTGTATTAGTTTGAGAGATAGCATGGTGTACAGCAGTGGTCCCCACACTTTTCAGTACGAGGGACACACCGTACAGATGCAGCGGCCGTTATTCGAACAAATCACGGTGCCGTTTTCGTGTACGCTGCTGTACTCTACGCGACATTAACGCGCCAAATCACACCAGGCACACGTGTTTATCGCGGTTGCTTTGTTTGAATTTCATGGATTCTGTTTCTTTGTGTGCAATGAAATGAATGAATTGCAATGTGTACAGCACTGTGCTACTGTGTCACTTTCAGGTGTTTAAAATCCAGAACACTAAAATTCCATTTCTGCTCGCGCCTTAAGGCGGTACGTTTTTTTGGAGCACTGGATTGTTTGGACTGCCCTGTGGTCTGAATTTCTATATATGTATATATTATTACACTAGGTGGCGCTCACGCCTTGGGATACTTTGCTTATACAGTACAGGCAGTCCTTGTTTTACAACGAATGGCTTATCCAACGCTATGCAATGCATACCTATATTCATTTATACAACGCCAAAGCGGCTTATCCAACGCTCTTACGACGCTTTGCAACGTTGTTTATGTGTATGTGTGTGTATACGCACATACACATATACACATATACATATACACACACACATAAACAACATTGCAAAGCGTCGTAAGAGCATATATATATATATTATAGTATACTATATAATATTATATTATACTATATAATATATTATTTATTATGTTATATTATATATATATATATAATACAGTATATACACTATATAATTTATGTGTGTGCTGCATATCTTATTGCCTGCGTAAAATATTTGGTGTATTTTAGTGTCAAAAATGCCTTCAGGAGCGGAACCTTTCATTTAAACAGTGTCCCTATGGGAAAACATGTTTCGCTTTACAACGTTTCGCTATCCAACGCCATTTTGAGTAACGCATTGTGTCAGATAACCGAGGACTGCCTGTATCAGTGTGTGCTGATCTGAGAGCATAAATCCATGGACAATTAGAGCAGCAATCCTGGCTGTTTGTGTTTTTATTATTTTTAGCTGTGGACTTCAGATATGTGTTTTCAGAAAATGTATACTTTTAGGGGGGTATTTTTCTTGCAGAGAGTAGTTTTCCCGGTCAGTAATGGTGATCACCTTTTGTGTTCAGCCCCGAAATATTCAGGTGTGAAGATCCTTACACATTCTCACTAATTTGGGGCATCTTTTTGCCAAAATATCCTCTCTATCTATCTATCTATCTATCTATCTATCTATCTATCTATCTATCTATCTATCTATCTATCTATCTATCTATCTATCTATCTATCTATCTATCTATCGTATCAATGTTATCAGAATACCCCGGGTTAATACCATTTTGTATTTATGTCCAAGATCCTGCTGAGCAGATTTGACACATTTTTAAGCACCGTTATTGGTCGTGATTTTTTTCTCAGACATTTACATTGTGTTTAATGGAGATTCGTGGCCAGCGCTTTTTGTATGGAAAGAGCTGCTCCCCATGTCTGGAATCCTTGGGGCATGTACTTCCAGAAGATATATATGCCTGTGGGGGTATTGTTCTGCCAGGGGTAGTTTTGCCTTTTTAATGCTGTTGTGCACTTTTTATATTCAGCCTGAAAATGTCAGATGTGAAGGTCTGAATTGACCAAAAAAGTAAGTAAACCTATACAGTACATATCTAGTATCAGTATAATCAGGGGACACAGGGAAATCATATTTAGTACTCATTTTAATGTAATTAAGGAATTTGTTAGAGATATGTGGGACAATATTACAAAAATAAGTACTTTTTAAAAATGTTATATTTATGACATCATATCTTGGTCAGATGATATTCAAAATAAAGGTGCTAAATAAAACCATAAATGGGTTTCCTGCAGTTTTTCCATTGACTCAAACTCTGATGCAATTATTTTGCACTGTTCTGCTCCAGTTTGTAAGCTGCAATGTTAGTAATTAAATGTGTAGGGGGTTATTTATCAAAAGTCTCCCAGCTGCAAAACTGGGCCAAAAAAAGAATAGATTTTTGTTTATTGCTAAATATGGTAGATATTGAATGTTTTTGCACCAGTCTTGATTGGAATGGCAAAGAAGAACTGGAGACCCGTGTGACTCTGGCTGCAGGATCAGTAAGAAGAACAGAACTGGACTTTGAGACCCGTATCACGTTATAGTATATGTATGGTTTATTTTGATTACAGGCATACCCCGCATTAATGTACGCAATGGGACCGGAGCATGTATGTAAAGCGAAAATGTACTTAAAGTGAAGCACTACCTTTTCCCCACTTATCGATGCATGTACTGTACTGCAATCGTCCTATACGTGCATAACTGATGTAAATAACGCATGTGTAACAGGCTCTATAGTCTCCCCACTTGTGCACAGCTTCGGTACAGGGTATTGCTGTTCAGGACGTGCTGACAGGCGCATGCGTGAGCTGCCATTTGCCTATTGAGCGATGTGTACTTACTCGCGAGTGTACTTAAAGTGAGTGTCCTTAAACCGGGGTATGCCTGTATATCCTTTGTTCTTTGGCTGTATACACTTGAGATTTTTTTCATGTTTTTGTTATCACCACTTTCACTGATACTTTTAAAGCTGTAGACCAAGCAATCTCCTACATGTGTTCTTTTTAAAAATAAATCAGTTCTGTACCATGAGAAAATACTAGTAGCATTTTTTTAAAAACAACTCTGAATTAAATTTTTAATGTAACGAGCATTTTTGTTTCTATAGCAACCATTTACAAAGTCACATCCCCTTCTTCTGCTGAAACAGGCTCTGGCACACTCGTTTTTGAGCCCCATCCTCTCTCTAGTAGTGCACCAATTGTATCTAGTGACTGCCTGGTCACATGATCATCCCCACAGAACTTTGCATAATTGGTTCTCTTCTGCAGCACCGATAGCCATTTAGTGAACCCCCGTGCCGAATCTTTGCCGATCAGCAATTTAGCCATTAACTTATCATTGTGTGGATTGTATTGATGCACATATTAAAGGAGGAGAAACGGCAGCTTGGACGACTGCTTCAATCAATAACGCCACAACCCTTTTTTCTTTTTGTCCTGCAATTACTTGGGTTCCTACCTGCGATTGTTGGTGTGCATTGATATTCTTTTTAGTGCAACCGAGGCTATGTATAAAGTTCTCTGTGTCCATTATATTTTGTCAGCTCCCTCTGCTGCTTTTTTGCTTTCAATGTATATGAGGAAATATTGAAGATTTGTAAGTAAACATGATACATAAAGCTTGGCCCCCTGCAGACGCACTTACCTGAACTCCCTCCTACTGTCTCTGTACGTTCTACCTACCTACCAATTAGACTGTAAGCTCCTCGGGGCAGGGACTCCTCTTCCTTAATGTTACTTTTATGTCTGAAGCACTTATTCCCATGATCTGTTATTTATATTATCTGTTATTTATTTGATTACCACATGTATTACTACTGTGAAGCGCTATGTACATTAATGGCCCTATATTAATAAAGACATACAATACAGCAAAGATCCATTTAGAAAAATAAATAATAGAAGAAACAAAAGAAAGTACCTCTTATTTCATGAATTCTATTTATTGAAGATTTAAATGTGTACAATAGTACTATATATTTGCTTTTAAATTGACATTCAGTAACTTGTGCTTTACATTACAACTCATTTTTTTGATTTGTTCATTTTGTGGACATCTTTGAACATACTTAGTATGGTTAGATTATGCCGCACACTGTGCTGATTCACAGGCGCATGCTGTATGAGCGTCTATTGTCTCAAACAGATCTTCAGACTTCTCTATCTTGGTCTGGCCTTCGACCCAATCCACGGATGCATCTATGATTAAAAGACAAGGTTAACAATGGGGAATGGGCATTTCATGCTTATCATCTGGGCAATGAGCAACCATGCACAGCGCTCGGGTCCTTATAATAACACATACAGGAGGCGTAAGTGGGGCGCAGCACAGTATGTATCCATAGATGTCCGCCTGATAGGAGCAGAGGGGAAATTGTTTGCATCACGCTACAATTCCAAGACAGAACCATCCCGATCAAAATGTGTCATTTAAAGAGAATTGTCACAGTGATAAAACTATACTGTGGCACCACATTAATTAACCCCCCCTCTCTCTCGCTTAACCCCAGAACTCTCTTTGATATGAGACCACACAAGTCTCCCCAAAGGCGGCAGCCAAAGGGTGTCAGCTGTTTGCTGATGGTTGGGATGCTCTATTACAGTTCTCATAAACCTATATTATCTAACTGTCCATGAAATGTCTGTAAATATAATGTTTATAACCTCTGCTCATTTAATGTAACTATGTATCTGTCACCATAACTCTGTGCCCAGGACATACCTGCAAACAAGAGGTAACTCTCAATGTGTTACTTCCCGGTAACACGTTTGATAAATAAATACAGATAAATAAATGAAGAGCAAATTGGTTAATTTGTATGGGCCTGGCTCCACTCTTTCCAAATCCCATCGTACACTTTGCTCAGAAGTGTAATACGCAGCATACACTTTTCTCAGTAGTGTTATACATAGCATACACTTTTCTCAGTAGTGTTATACATAGCATACACTTTTCTCAGTAGTGTAATATTCAGCATACACTTTGCTCAGTGGTGTAATATACTGTACAGCATACGCTTTGTTCAGTAGTGTAATATGCAGCATACACTGCTCAGATATGTAATATGCAGCATACACTTTGCTCAGATGTGTAATATGCAGCATACACTTTGCTCAGATGTGTAATATGCAGCATACACTTTGCTCAGATGTGTAATATGCAGCATGGGACACACACACACACGCACGCACGCACACACACACACACACACACACACGCACATAGAGAGACTGACAGGTTCTTCTTCCTTATGAATGCATTTTGGGGCCCCCCTAGGTGGGCACCTAATTTGCACCCCCATTATCCCTCCCTGCTTGATGAATGTGCGGAGTACTCACCAGCAGGCAGACAGTGAAACCCAGCGGACACGGGGGTGGTTCTGGTTGGGGAACATCCTTTCACGCACTGCAGGACTGGCTGTACGGAATAACATTTGGACTCCACGCCATCAATATGGACAGGTTTCTCAAGCTTCAGCAAAGTGCGCTTAAGTTTGCAAGCTGCAAAAAAGCCATCATTGACATTTTAGGTCATTTTTAACTTACTTCACATTACAACACACTATATTGGTGTTGAGTATTCTAGTAAGCCAGCCTTGCTACAAAAATGCAGAGTACTATGCTGATTAATAAATAATATTACAATAATATAATATGAATATAATAATATGGCACCGAAAGAGTTAATACTTCAATATTATAATGAATATTATTGTACAGTATGTATTATAATACTAGCGCTGTGTTATTGCTAAATATATTAGCTAAATGACACATTACGTTTTTGTTTGTGTCTTCAGTTTGTTCTAGATGAGCCCCATACACTGACTTCCAAACCTGAAGTTAACATTATAACTATACCAATAAACAATGGCCACATCACTTAATAACAAATAATTGTTACATTGCAGGCCCCAACATGAGGAAGCAGGCACGTTCTGTTTCAACCATTACCTCCGGAGCATGACTCTTCCGGGAGAAGCCAAGAATGACCGAAGCTCATTTCATCTTTGGCCACATAACTGTCTGGCGTCTGGTACTCCTGTTCTCTCTCGTCGTCATGGTGACCGCACACACCGCAGGTCTTTCCTTTCATCCATAGCGCAGTTTCAACCTATAAAAGCAGTGACAAGAAGCATCGATTCTTATTAGGCTGCGAACCCGCTGCGGCCGGCGGGGCGCGTGGCCACGAACCACCAGACTCATGTCCGAATGGTCCCTGCCCCCGCTGCCTCCTTCCGGCAGAGCTGACTATGTACTGTGACGCGTCAGCCGGCCGATGCTGCAAGAATCTTGTGAATTTCGGCGCTGACGCGTCACGTGGTACGCGAGTCAGCCAATGGGGAGGAGGGGAGGGAAGGAGCTAGATGGGAGGCGCCTTGGGCGGGAGCAGGGAAGGAGCTGCGGGTTAAAGTGTGTGAGTGTGTATGTGTGTGTATGTGTATATGTGTGTGTGTATGTGTGTGTGTATGTATGTGTATGTGTGAGGGGGGTGGACGGCACCACGACCAGATCCCGCCCCCCTCCCTCCCACTCCCGCCTCCCTCCCACTCCAGCTCCCTACAGACCACATATCGCGGTCTGTGTCTGTCAGCGCCCCGCCTGTCTGCAGTGCGGGCGCGCTGACTGAGGGAGCGGGGCCTTAGCCTAAGGTTCCAATTCACTTTTATGGTGTCAACACTTAAAAAAAAAAAAAAGGTTGTACAAGAACACTGAAGAAATCAACACGTTGTACATGACCCTACAAAACCACACACAGTAAAACCACACACAGTAAAACTACACACAGTAAATCTACACACAGTAAAACCACACACAGTAAAACCACACACAGTAAAACCACCACACACAGTAAAACCACGCACAGTAAAACCACCACACAGTAAAACCACACACAGTAAAACTACACAGAAGTAAAACCACACACAGTAAAACCACACACAGTAAAACTACACACAGTAAAACTACACACAGTAAAACCACTACACAGTAAAACCACACACAGTAAAACCACACAGTAAAACCACACACAGTAAAACCACACACAGTCAAACCACACAGAAGTAAAACCACACAGAAGTAAAACCACACACAGTAAAACCACACACAGTAAAACCACTACACAGTGAAACCACACACAGTAAAACCACCACACACAGTAAAACCACACACAGTAAAACTACACACAGTAAAACCACACACAGTAAAACCACCACACAGTAAAACCACCACACAGTAAAACTACACACAGTAAAACCACACACAGTAAAAACACACACAGTAAAAACACACACAGTAAAAACACACACAGTAAAACCACCACACACAGTAAAACCACCACACACAGTAAAACCACACACAGTAAAACCACACACAGTAAAACCACACACAGTAAAACCACCACACAGTAAAACCACACACAGTAAAAACACACACACAGTAAAACCCCACACAGTAAAACCACCACACACAGTAAAACCACACACAGTAAAACCACACACAGTAAAACTACACACAGTAAAACTACACACAGTAAAACCACTACACAGTAAAACCACACACAGTAAAACCACCACACACAGTAAAACTACACACAGTAAAACCACACACTAAAACCACACACAGTAAAACTACACAGAAGTAAAACCACACACAGTAAAACCACACACAGTAAAACTACACACAGTAAAACCACCACACACAGTAAAACCACACACAGTAAAACTACACACAGTAAAACCACCACACAGTAAAACCACCACACAGTAAAACCACACACAGTAAAACCACACACAGTAAAACCACCACACACAGTAAAACCACCACACACAGTAAAACCACACACAGTAAAACCACACACAGTAAAACTACACACAGTAAAACCACACACAGTAAAACCACCACACAGTAAAACTACACACAGTAAAACTACACACAGTAAAACTACAGCTCAGCCAAAGTGTGGTTTTGAAAATATGTTTTCGACAACATGCTTATAACTGTTATCCGTACAGTAAGTAATAGGGTGAATTCATTTTAGATTCGACAAATAGTTTGAATAGGAAGTGTGAAATTACCTTGCAAGATACCCCATCATAATACAGTTTCTGAATGCCAAAGTCTGATGCAAATAAGGTAACGCCCGCCTCCTCTCTCTGTAGTGTTATAGCTGGAGCTACGAGACAATCACAGAGCCCGTTACACACTGCAGTGCCACCGTTACAATATCTCCATATTACACGCACAGAATAAGTGACTACGTCTCAGTCATGTGAAGAGAATGGGTGTGAGCAGATACTGTACATTCCCATTCTTGGGTATATGCTCATTTATTAAGACTCCGCATATACATTTAATCCATTTGTCACTACGACAGCGTGCTCTACTTAACACATTAGCAAACATTTTCTCTCTCGCCAGGGTAACATTTGCTACGGCTGTAAAACAAAGAGTTGGAGTGCTTACTAATGCTGGGGTGGTACGGAAGACTTTCTCTTGGTACTTGAATGCCATTAACTTGCACCTTGAGTTCTCCTGATGCTGAATACAGGTCGATATCACTAGAAAAGGAAGAGACGGTCAGCTGAAGTCCTCCTAATAATAGTAATAATAGTAATAAGAGTATATACTCAGTTAGCACAGTATACTGATGTTTTGAATGTAAGTGTATTTTTTCACACTCATTTTCATGAAGCATCATTATACAGTACAGATAATGGTAGTGTATGTAAAAGAATATATGAACCCCAGTATTCTTTTTGTGATTATATTTGGGGCTAATTTAACTATATACTGCTTTACTTACTAGCTGCCCACTTTGACATTAATATCTTTATGTTCAGGAGTCTCCAGAGAATTTTTTGCCATCACCAGGAACTTCATTTCAGAACTGCAATCTTGAGCCAAAATGTGGGAGCAACTGCCAGGCATCGTATAGTTAAATTCAACTCCATTAAAGGTTGTTATTCTTCTGTTGGATACCGTGCAATGCCCTAAAAAATAACAAACGGAAACAATGCAATATAATCATACAATATATCACAAGCAGAAATGTTGTGCTTTATTGAAAATAATTTACACAATATCCCGATAATGTAACTTTTTACATTTGCATTTTTAAAAATGATATGTTTTCTCAACTGTATCATTAAATACATGTATTAATCTGCGACAGGCAGTGAATGGTGGAAGGTGCCAGAACATCTTTTGTTTCTATTTAACAAAACGAGGATCTATTTTCTCGTGCCGTGCACTTTTGAAGATGTTTTTTTTCCTTTCATATCTTTGCTTCCTTTGTTTGCGACCCCGATTCCATTACCTTAGTCACTGCGCTTCGACCACTAGTAACATTGTGTCATACATTTATTAATACGCCCCGGCAATATTGACATGGATTTTGATTGAACTTTATCTTGAAGATAGACAATTGTTTACTGACCTCGAAGTCGATTCAGCAGCAAGTTAGGTGCTTCAGCAAAGACATTCCAGGTAGGGACCTGAACGTCCGACGGCTGCACGCGCCAGCCTGTGGTAACTGCGAATGGAATTCGGAAGGCGCGGTAATACATACTCATCTGCAACACAGGAAAGAACACTATGTTTAACTAGAAAAAGAAAACGAGACTTTTGTTTTGGCGCATTACGCCATTTTCTGTCACCTGATATGATGCAAATTATTCGCTATAAAAGACCGCAGACCTGGCGGATTATTGTGATGCAAATACAAGGTGAGAAACGTGATTCAGAGCTTGGTACGTCTCATTATAATCTGTGCTCCATGTAACTCTTCATTACGTCGCTCCCCAAAGCGCAAGGGCATGATAAGATGATGCAAAGAGACGTCAGATTAAAATAACGCAATTAACATACATTTTGCTACAAATATACTTTGACACATCACCGCCCTAGTATTGCTGACTGAATGAAACGATGTTATACTGGTTATTTACCTTGGGCATGTGAATAACAGCATCCATAGTCCTGGGAGAGCTCAGAGCCAGCACTATTTTTGCCTGTTTTGATGGGTTTCTGTGGATTTTTTCAGAAAATCCTAACATAAAAGCAGCCCCCGGGATGAACTCCGCCGCTCTGGAATACAATCAGAAAATGAACGTCAGACTCGAGCAAATCACATAATTGTTGGTAATAATCTGCACAATATCAAATGACACTCTAAGGCTGCGCTTATAGTGCTGGCGACGGCGAGGCGACGGTCGCTGAAAAAATCAAATAGAGATCACTTCCAGAGATCGCGACCAATCCGTCGCGTCACACTTGCTATAAGCGCACGCGGCGGCGGCGGCAATGCATTTGTTTTGCCGCGACGTTGCTGCCGCCGGCACTATAAGCGCAACCCAATACTCCAAGCTTTATATCTTCTCTTCGGCAGTAAAAAAACTACTTTGTAAACAAAATTGTATATCGTGTCTTATTTATATTATCTATACTAGACATGTTTATATAATGATACTGTACAAATATGCATATGTATTTAGCCCTGTATATTAATAATAATACAGTATATAATAACACAAAGATATTATATATATATATAGTGAAGAATGCGCGACGCGCCACCGGAACAAAAAATAAATGAACCGGAGAGAGAGTAACTACAAAATTAGCTTTTAATAATTCATCTGATCAACAGATCGGCAAAAGAAACTTTTTTTCCCGCGCATTCTTCACTTTTTTGTACTATCTACCCCGCAAACAGCACGCCAAGGTGCCTTGCAGCCACCCATGGGAGCAGGGTGGGACCGATGCACCCTTTCACAACCGTGAGCCTTCACTTTGCAATTTTTGAGGATATAGTCTATGATATATAGGGGGACAAGTAAGTCTACAGTGATTGATTTCGGAAGTTAACTGGGTGCCTTTCTATGTGGACATTTACAGCTGATTTGTGAAAGCTCTAACAGAGCAGAACAGCCAGGCAGCATCTTCTTATACACGTATACGCTGTAAACCCCGGGACGTATCAATCACATCAATCATACGCGGAGCTGCTAAGGATACCTTTTCTATTCAAGGTTTAAGGAATTGGATATTACTGCAGGGTTTCTGGATTCAAACATACATTGCCTTAAATATACTGTTGGGATTGCTTTTTAGAGCCCCAGACTTGGTCTTTGGACTGTTTTTGCCTATATATATGTATATATATATATATGAGAGACAGTATAAATCAGATCGTTACATGATAAATATTCATTACAAGTATGAAAACATCAATACATCTTACAATTTCATTGTTGATTTGAGTTTTGATGGAACACGAGGAAAGTTAATTTTTAGCTGGAGTGCAGGCTGATTCCCAAAGCGTCCGGTCTGAGCTCTCACATAAATCTTGTACTGCTGGCAGTTCTGACCCCATCTCAGGTTGGCCTAAATCAGACAGAGAATACTTGATTTATTTCCGAGTTCATGGACTATTCATGTAAACTGTAATTATTTCCAACGTTGCATTGTTGGGGCAGTACCTGAGCTTCATGAGGACTCTCAACAGCAGCATCTGCACAAGCTCTCCATCTGCTCTGCCCAGTAATGTCCACCATATAGGCTTGTAACCGGGGCTTGGAAGAGTGGGCATCTGTATACAGAATGACCTGGTAGCCTTGCCTTTTGTTGCCGTTTCTCACAGCTTGAGCAGTGATAACCAATGCAGGAGGTTTGTTGTCTCCCAGGAACTTGGCCTAAAAGGTAATTGCTGTTAAAGTTTCCTTTTCAAAAGAAAACAGGGGTAAAGTAACTTGTGCTGCCACAATCGCTCTTAAAATGTGATTAGAGCTGACATAGACCTTTGTGTCAAATTGACACAAAGTAACACAGCACGGAATTGATGCTCTTAACTTCAGTTTAACATCGGAACGCCCATGTGCGGCGCTCTATGTCCACCAACCTTCTATGGCTCATCTCTTTGTAACTTTCCGAGGCGATACGCCAGCTTACTTACACGACGGATTGGTGGGGATCTTCTCCTGTTAGAACCACTGCTGCTTACAGAACTAGAGCTGGACTCGGAGGAGTATTGACGACCCGAAGCTCTCTTAGAAAACAGCAACAGAGGAGAAATGTTTTAATACTAAGAAAGTGACTAGAACTCAATAAACAAACTTGACAGCATTTTCTTATGTGTAGGCAGTTTTGACAAAAACAATAGCTGAAAAACTTACTTCTTGCCTATGTGTTGGGCTGAACCGCAAATTATAAATCTCAGGATGTCCCTAGAAAAATAATGAAACAAGGAGGAAAAAGACATAGTTATTAGCAAAGTAAAACATTCATTCTAAAATATAATGGGAAATGTATTCCCTTTTGCAAAATACCATTGAAAGACCCGTACGTGTCTTTCTAACTATCGACCTGTCTCCCTCCTGCCTTTTGCCTCCAAACTCCTTGAACGTCTTGTATTCTCTTGCTTGCTCCATTTTCTCAACACCCATTCTCTCCTAGACCCTCTACAATCTGACTTCCGCACTGCTCACTCTACTGAAACAGCCCTCACTAAAATAACTGACGACCTCCATGCTGCCAAAGGCAGAGGTCATTACACTCTGCACATATTACTCGACCTCTCTGCCGCATTTGACATCGTGGACCACCCTCTTCTCCTTCACATTCTCCATACTCTTGGTATTCGTAACAAAGCTCTATCCTGGATCTCCTCTTACCTCTCCCATCGTACTTTCAGTGTCTCTTCTGCTAACACCTCCTCCTCTATTGATCTCTCTGTGGGGGTACCCCAGGGCTCTGTCCTGGGACCTCTTCTCTCTTTACACACTCTCTCTAGGGGACCTAATCACATCTCTTGGGTTTAAATATCACCTCTATGCTGACGACACACAAATTTACTTTTCAACACCCGACCTTTCACCTGCTGTGCAAACCAAAGTTTCTGAATGTTTCTCTGCGATATCATCCTGGATGGCCCTCCACCGCCTCAAACTCAACATGGCAAAAACTCCCCCGCCGCCTCAAACTCAACATGGCAAGAGCTCCTCATACTTCCTCCCAAACCTGGCCCTATTCCCTCCTTCCACATTACTGTTGAAAGTACGATCATTCACCCAGTATCCCAAGCACGCTGCTTAGGGGTCACACTCGACGCATCTCTCACATTCTCCTCTCACATTCAGAACGTTTCTAAAACCTTTCGCTTTTTCCTCCACAATATCACTAATATACGCCCGTTTTTCTGTTGCTCGACTGCTAAAACTCTGACTCAGGTCCTCATTCTCTCCCATCTTGAATACTGTAACCTCCTGCTGTCCGGCCTTCCTGCCTCTCACCTGTCTCCCCTACAATCTATCCTAAACGCTGCTGCCAGATTCACTCTACTCTTTCCTAAATCTGTCTCCGCGTCTCCCCTCATGAAATCCCTCTCCTGGCTTCCGATCAAATCCCGCATTTCACACTCAATTCTCCACCTCACTTTTAAAGCTTTACACTCTTCTGCTCCTCCTTACATCTCAGCCCTAATTTCTCCTTATGCACCCTCCCGACTCTTGCGTTCCTCTCAAGGATGTCTTCTTAATACCCCCTTTGTATCTAAAGCCCTCTCCCGCCTTAAACCTTTCTCACTTACTGCCCCGCACCTCTGGAATGCCCTTCCCCTCAGTACCCGACTAGCACCCTCTCTATCCACCTTTAAGACACACTTGCTTAAAGAAGCATATGAATAGCACTGTGGATATTCTGAACACATGATACATAAAGCTTGGCCCCCTGCAGACGCACTTACCAGAACTCCCTGCTACTGTCTCTGTACGTTCTCCCTACCTACCAATTAGACTGTAAGCTCCTCAGAGCAGGGACTCCTTTTCCTAAATGTTACTTTTATGTCTGATGCACTTATTCCCATGACCTGTTATTTATATTATCTATTATTTATTTGATTACCACGTGTATTATTACTGTGAAGCGCTATGTACATTAATGGCGCTATATCAATAAAGACATACAATACAATACAAAATAAAAGATATCATTTAAATTCATCCAATCAATACATACAAAATACTGTAGCTGTACTGGAGAAGTGTATATATGTGTTTTCTGAAGAATTCTCTCTGTTATCCTTTATCATACATCTCATCCTATAACAATCTATTACATTGTTGAATGTGTCCCAGTACAAAACACATGTGTCCCAGTACAAACCCCATCACTCTCCCAGTACAAAACATATCACACTCCCAGTACAAACCCCATCACTCTCCCAGTACAAACCACATCACACTCCCAGTACAAAACACATCACACTCCCAGTACAAACCATATCACTCTCCCAGTACAAAACACATCACTCTCCCAGTACAAAACACATCACTCTCCCAGTACAAAACACATCACACTCCCAGTACAAACCACATCACTCTCCCAGTACAAAACACATCACACTCCCAGTACAAACCACATCACTCTCCCAGTACAAACCACATCACACTCCCAGTACAAACCACATGACTATCCCACTACAAACCACATCACTCTCCCACTGCAAACCACATTACTCTCCCAGTACAAAACACATCACTCTCCCAGTACAAACCACATCACACTCCCAGTACAAACCACATCACACTCCCAGTACAAAACACATCACACTCCCAGTACAAACCACATCACTCTCCCAGTTCAAACCACATCACTCTCCCAGTACAAACCACATCACTCTCCCAGTACAAACCACATCACTCTCCCAGTACAAACCACATCACTCTCCCAGTACAAACTACATCACTCTCCCACTACAAACCACATCACTCTCCAAGTACAAAACACATCACTCTCCCAGTACAAACCACATCACTCTCCCAGTACAAACCACATCACTCTCCCAGTACAAATCACATCACTCTCCCAGTACAAACCACATCACACTCCCAGTACAAACCACATCACTCTCCCAGTACAAACCACATCACTCTCCCAGTACAAACCACATTACTCTCCCAGTACAAACCACATCATACTCCCAGTACAAACCACATCACACTCCCAGTACAAACCACATTACTCTCCCAGTACAAACCACATCACTCTCCCAGTACAAACCACATCACTCTCCCAGTACAAACCACATCACACTCCCAGTACAAACCACATCACTCTCCCAGTACAAACCACATCACTCTCCCAGTACAAACCACATCACACTCCCAGTACAAACCACATCACTCTCCCAGTACAAACCACATCACTCTCCCAGTACAAACCACATCACTCTCCCAGTACAAACCACATCACTCTCCCAGTACAAACCACATCACACTCCCAGTACAAACCACATCACTCTCCCAGTACAAACCATATCACTCTCCCAGTACAAACCACATCACACTCCCAGTACACATTACAGTACCTTCCATATTGAAGATTCACTGCTGCTGGTGCCACCTTTGTTCTTTTTATGTTCGTACTGATGCTGCTCCTGTTTTTTCTGATGTGGATCCTGTTTGTGATTTTGTTTATGTTTGTTGTCCTCCTGTCTGCTACTGCTACTACTACTACTACTACTACTACTACTGCCACTCTTACCGCTGCTGCTGCTGCTACTGCTGCTCTCCTGACCCTTTTTCTTATAAGCATCTTTGTTTTTGCCGTGCTGCTGATCCCTGCCATGTTGCTGCTCCCTACCGTGCTGCTGCCCCCTGCTGTTTTGCTGCTCCCTGCTGTCTTGCTGCTCTTGCTGCTCCCTGCTGTCTTGCTGCTCTTGCTGCTCCCTGCTGTCTTGCTGCTCTTGCTGCTCCCTGCTGTCTTGCTGCTCCCTGCTGTCTTGCTGCTCCCTGCTGTTTTGCTGCTGCCTGCCCCTGCTGTTTTGCTGCGGCCTGCCCCTGCTGTTTTGCTGCTGCCTGCCCCTGCTGTTTTGCTGCTGCCTGCCCCTGCTGTTTTGCTGCTGCCTGCCCCTGCTGTTTTGCTGCGGCCTGCCCCTGCTGTTTTGCTGCTGCCTGCTGCTAGAGCTTCCATGCTTCTGACCATGGGGTTGCTGTCTTTTTTTAGATTTCTGGCTGGAAGATGATGAAGCTGATGAAGAGGATGAAGATGAAGATCTCGATGAAGATTTAGGTTTCTTCGCCTCAATATTTTCTTGGCCGGATTGAGGGTTACTGACGTCCTTGGGATGTTTCTTACCATACTGCTTCCTTTTTTCAGTTTCAGTTCTGGCCTATAAAATCCCATAAAAAATGTAGATTTAAAGTAAGATAAAATGAAGCACATATTATACATATTCAATTAGCATATTATTTGACAAGAGGGTGGATGTAAGGCTGCCGCCCCGCTAGCGCTGAGCGCGCTCATGCTTCGGATGTCCTGCAACTTGTGGACGCTCGAGCGGGGGGTGGGGAAGGAGGGGGGGGGGCAATTGCGGGCTATCGGGCAAGCGGGAAAGTATAAAAAGTTTATTTACAAAAGCGCCGAACGTGTGTGCCCGCGCATTTGCGTGCGCGGGAACATGTATATATATATATATATATATATAATCAAAAAATAAATAGATGATACCGTTCTGTGGCTAACGAAATGCTTTTATTTGTGCGAGCTTTCGAGATACACTGATCTCTTCTTCCGGCGATGTTACAATGAATGAAGCAAAAGGTATACTTAAAAACAGTGTCTCTTGGAATGTTATCTGTGCTGTTCCTTCCCCCGGTGTGGATGTGTTTTATGGCTAGAGGTGTCAAAAGGTTACTGAAAGCAAGTGAAGAAAGAGTGTGTATGTGTATCAGTGTGAATAAAAATGAATGGAGAGCCCACTGTGGGAAGAAGAGATCAGTGTATCTCGAAAGCTCGCACAAATAAAAGCTTTTCGTTAGCCACAGAACGGTATCATCTATTTATTTTTTGATTATTGAAGCTCGGCTAACACGGTACCGATACCTCTACATGTATATATATATATTTATATATATATGCATGTAACCGCTCCAAGCGCTGCCACTCGGCGAGCTCAGCTCTAGTGGGGCCGCAGCCTAAGAGATAAATGGCATAAAACCCTATGCAGTGGGGACAGTAAAATAAATAATATCGGGAAATGATAAATGATAGATAATAAGTTTATAGCTGTCTCTGAATAAGGGAAAGTGTTATATGTATATCTGCAAAATGCAAAGTCAATGGGGAATTTAAACCGAAGCCGCTTGATTGCCAGCTTTGGCGGATATTGAATAAGCTCCATAAAACACTATGGAATATAGTATTAGATACAATGAGGGCACATGTTGATCAGCTCTGTGTGTTGTGAATCGCTCATTCTAATTACTGTATCAGTATTGAATCATTTGGAATGTAAACTAACTTACCAATATTTCATCATCAATGCCAAGAATCTTTTTCAGTCTCATTTGAACCACAGAGTCCTCAAGGTGTTCACCTTCGGTTTCCTCCACCTTTACCAGGGCAATTATTTTTGAAGCTGCTTTAGGTCCAGCTGTTATTTCCAGCAGCAGTTTTTCAATTGCTGCATCGGTGTGATCTATTAACATACGGACACAAGGGGTCAAACAATGCATTCCTACACATTTATACAACTTTTAACACAACATAACTCAGTGAAGAGCTACTGTACCTGGTTTTATAACTATCTTGGCCTCATGTTCTCCTACTGCTCGATAGAGATAGGAATGTTTGAGGAATGCAGCACTTTGAGATTTTCTTTCAAAACAAACTTGGAAACCAAAGTTAGAAGATTTAACACAATAATGATAAGACTGAGGACTGCTAGATGCAGAATGATGATCTGTTACTTCTGCAGAGTAGGCATATTTCTTGGACATCATTTCTGAAGACACATCCTACACAGAAGACATGCATTACTTTACAGACATATTTTTTTTTGTCTCAAACTAGTACTATGGCTAAATCCCGCATGGATTAGAATTACAACTAGAAATGCCAATAACAGGGCCAAATGAAAAGTGCCTGGTGGAATTTATTTTTTTAACAGTTTTGAAAATAGATATTACAGAAATACAGCAGCTGGGGATAGCCCGGCGGAGGATGGTTTATTAGAGAGATACAAGGTGCACCAAGGCAGGAGTGGCGATCTCCAGTCCGCAAGGGCCACCAAAATGCAAGGGTTTAAGGATATCCCTGCTTCAGCACAGGTGGCTCAATCAGTGGCTCAGTCAATGACTTCATTTTAGAAATGGAAAAGACTTGTATTATTTATGTTTTTTGATAGTTGATAAACATACATTTTAAATGCTACATCATTTGACATAGGAAAGTATATAATATGTAATTACACAGCGGCGTGTACTTTGTTCTAATTACCATCATGCTGGCTGCTTCTGCTGAAGTCCTTCCTGTTGTCTCAAAGTGTTTCTTCTCAATGTTTGGAACGCTTCCTCTGGGCAAGATCGGAGTCTTCTTCGCTGCATCCAACTCTTCCACATTTCTTGTAACAGCAAACATCTGAGTTCTGAGGGCATGGGAAGGAAATATCACACCAAGAATATGTTTACCAGCGCGAGCCGGGGTGTGGCATATATCTCTACATTAATACTCAACATGCCGAAAGTTACAAAATGATCGTTAATCATTCCTGCAGATCATTTAACAGATATTATAACCAGTCATAATATATGTGCAGCAATCATATAGCCATAGAGAGGGGTACATGCACACTGCAGCATGGTGCTGGAGGGGGTACATGCACACTGCAATATGGTGCTGGAGGGGGGTACATGCACACTGCAATATGGTGCTGGAGGGGGTACATGCACACTGCAATATGGTGCTGGAGGGGGGTACATGCACACGGCAACTTGGTGCTGGAGGGGGTACATGCACACTGCAACATGGTGCTGGAGGGGGGTACATGCACACTGCAGCATGGTGCTGGAGGGGGTACATGCACACTGCAACATGGTGCTGGAGGGGGGTACATGCACACTGCAGCATGGTGCTGGAGGGGGTACATGCACACTGCAACATGGTGCTGGAGGGGGTACATGCACACTGCAGCATGGTGCTGGAGGGGGTACATGCACACTGCAACATGGTGCTGGAGGGGGTACATGCACACTGCAATATGGTGCTGGATGGGGGTACATGCACACTGCAATATGGTGCTGGAGAGGGGTACATGCACACTGCAATATGGTGCTGGAGGGGGGTACATGCACACTGCAATATGGTGCTGGAGGGGGGCACATGCACACTGCAATATTGTGCTGGAGGGGGGTACTTATCTGCCGGTGCACTGGGTCCAGGGAGGTCCAGACATCCCAGGGAAATACAGTGAAGAGAAGGGAAGCGGGCACACGGTCTTATGCAAAAAGATACTTAATGTGCCACAAGAAATCCAACGATTCGGCAGAATCTCACTGGCCCTCTCCCTGATAAAGGCTGTGAGATTCTGCCGAAACGTTGGATTTCTTTGTGGCACATTAACTATCTTTTGCATAAGCCCTTGTGCCTGCTTCCCTCCTCGTCACAGCAATCACATAGCCCCATATTTACTGAGCAGCCGCTGCACATCTCTCCTTGCAGAGCCGCCTGGGATACACCTCACAGCAGATTCACTGGACTGGACTTGTCTGATCAGCAGCGCTCGCAGCATTGGGATGTCAGCTCGGAACATGCCCCTTCCTAGCGCCCAGGGGACAGAGCGCCGCAGTGCCTACTATCCAATCAGTAAGACCTCTTCTTACTTCCTCAGGGGTGACCGGGGTAAATGCTGTGGGTATTGGATGGTAGACAGGGCTGCAGAACAGTATTATTTGGGCGGTGGGTAGCGACCTTATCTGGGCTCTGACTCCAGCGCTGTGACCGCTGTGGACCAGGTATACACGCCACTAGGATCCAACACTGCGAGTTAACCCAGGCACCGGTGTGACCAGGTATACACGCCACTAGGATCCAACACTGCGGGTTAACCCAGGCACCGGTGTGACCAGGCAACTGCTCCTCTGATGAGCTTCGAGCAAACACTTTCATTGCGAGTGCATTGGGTTTTACACACCTTGCATGTTTTGCACAATAGTGTCTTTAACTTGATTTTGGAAACTGATTAATAATTTAATTTATGGATATATATATATATATTAGGACCAAAAGTGTCATAGGCTTAGGAAAACAGACTTGAAAAATGTAATTATTGATTTAAAAAAATTGTAGAGTTTTATTAATACTTAAAGCAGCAAAACACATGAAATCTTAAATGTTTTTTTCTTTTTCTTCAAATAAATCTGTTCTTTAGTATTAAATAATACTTATGGCATTTAAACAAAAATAGTATTCAGCTCTTAATGCCATTTTAATGAGTTTTAAAGCCTCCTTTGCTTTCTATTACAGGTTTTAGCTACCTCCCCAGCAGTGCAAGATCTTTGTAACACTTTCCTGTTTGTGATCATTTATTGGCAATATTCCCAGCAGTTTGAGCTGTGAATGGCAACAATAGATAATGTCACTGTATTAATATAAGGTTACATTGTAGCTGCTCAGTTACACTGACTGAAGCAGCCATTATGTTAGTCACACCATAAGGATTTTTACAGATTTATAAAAGGAGCACAAAACGATGGCCATTTTAGGTAAAAATGTAGAATTATACATTGCCACATGTTTTACATATAATAATAATAATAATAATACTAATACAAAATTGGGATGTAGTGTTGCTGCTTTAAGACTACGTTCCCAGTGTACCCCACATACACTGTAAATGACTTTATTTTTAGACTTTTGTAAATAGACTTCCTTGGTTCACAAGAGTTACCTGATACATTATGTGTACGGTTCTGGTTCACTTACAGTACATGAAATAAGCATTATTGTGAGGCACATACTGTACATTCTTTGTTTATTTGATGCAATAAGACATTGCAATAAATCTGCATATGAAATAAATACATTCTTGAAATATCAATTATAATGCTATAATCTATTAATCTTGTGACAATTGTTATGGTAATCGTATTCAAATATAAATTAACTGACATGCCAATCTAAAAAAGATAACAGTGAGCTTTTGTAAAGCTTTGTACAGTATACACTTCTAGATCCATGAAAACCGCTCTCCTTCATTCATTAAAATATCACAACTTGCAATAAATCTACAATTTTACATTACAAATATGTGAGAAAAAAAATAAAATAAAAAGAGTGCCGAAGTGAAAGGATTGTGGGGTACAGTACCTTATAATTACAAGCTCTTCCTCTTGCTGGCATGGTACAGTTTCAATCTTAATATTTTGCTCTTTCATGTCTATCCTGGCGGTAAATTTTGCTGGAGTGTATGTACGCGTTTTAGCGTGAAATTCAATTCCAGTCTGAATCAGATGTGTGTTGACTCCCATTGTTGCTATAGTGTGGACTGATACACTGAAAATTAAAGCAAATAATGTCTCTTACGTAGTTATTTCACTGGCAGTTTCATGAGACGCAGATGGATTCTTCTCCCAATCTTTGGAGTTTTAAAAATGTGAATAGGAGCAGCGCTCGCTCTGTATATGCGCTATACAGGACAGTGAGATAGTCACATAGGAGCAGCGCTCTGTGTATGTGCTATACAGGACAGTGAGATAGTCACATAGGAGCAGAACTCGCTCTGTGTATGCGCTATACAGGGCAGTGAGATAGTCACATAGGAGCAGCGCTCTGTGTATGCGCTATACAGGACAGTGAGATAGTCACATATGTGCAGGGCTCGCTCTGTATATGCGCTATACAGGACAGTGAGATAGTCACATAGGAGCAGAACTCGCTCTGTGTATGCGCTATACAGGACAGTGAGATAGTCACATATGCGCAGGGCTCGCTCTGTGTATGCGCTATACAGTCCTCAAGAGCCACAACAGGTCAGGTTTTCAGGATATCCCTGCTTCAGCACAGGTGACTCAATCAGTGGCTCAGTGAAAGACTCAGCCACTGATTGAGCCACCTGTGCTGAATCAGGGACTGACTGAGCCACCTGTGCTGAGGCAGGGATATCCTGAAAACCTGACCTGTTGGTGGCCCTTGAGGACTGGAGTTGGCCGCCCCTGTGTTAAACGGTTATTGTGGATTAATAAGCAGTATATATATATTCCCTAATTATTTCATCTCAAATGATAAAATAATGATTTGACTGTGTGTAAAACAGCACCAGCATTAGGAATAGATATCCACTAAACGTTAAAATATTATAACATAGTAGAGGGTATCAGTATTGATTTTATACATCTTAAATATTGGTATAACATAGTGGTGCAGTTTAAAAAACTATAATTAGTCAGATAAATGAGTATCACATTAGATTTTTTTTTTACCAGTCTCCGCTATAAATATACATCTCATATGTACATCTCATATGTACATCTCATATACAGTATGCTGTCTATTTGGAATATTTGAGAGGTGGTTTTACTAACCTTGGGAAGATCTCAGCGTGAAGCTGTATAGTAGATTCCAACAGCTGAGTAAGACTTAACTCTGTTGATGGGGTTGGTGTTACTTTCATATCAGCTGTAGAATACAAACCATTTGTTACCAACATGGAAATACAAGTAAATACTGTGAAGATCTTATAAAGCAAAATAATTGAAACAGAATACAAAGAATTCGTACTGAATTTAAGACTGCTGATTTGATCTTTAGAGAAGTTGACTAATGACACAAACTAGCAAGTTGAGTAATGATCAGAAATGGGGTTTGATGTGCACTGGTCTGAAAGCCAACAAGAGTTACATTTCAACAGCTAAAGTGTTCTTCAATGCAACCCAACGTGTTCTAAAATCTAAGCAGGTTTAAAGAGCCAATCCTAGCAGGTGAACCCCATTCATTTCAGCTCTGGGGACCCCTGCTTCCAGAGACACCGACCTCAGTAGGGGGCGTCGGTTGCTGCTGCGCTTGGCTAGCGGGGATCACGTAACTGCTGATTTTCAAAGCCAATAGGAATCCATGACATTATCTAGTGAGGCTTCCTATTGGCTCACGTGACCAGGGCATTAAACTTCGCTGAGATACCGGCACCCCCCTTCAGAGAGGTCTTTATCCCCGGAGCTGACATTAATGGGGTTCCTGAATTGTTCCTTTATTTGAGCTAATATTTTAGTTTACAGGTGTCTTATGTTACTCCAGAAATCCCTCTAGCCAATTAGGCTAGGGCTTGCCATGACCAGGGGGCAAGCCCCCCCCTCTCACCTCAATAGGGTCTCTGGCTGCCGTCGTGGCCTGGGGGAGGGGCTAAGGGGAAGCGTTAAGGCACAGCTGGGAACTGGAGCGTTCATTCTGCTCCCGGCTATAGTGAAAGTCCCACCCACCCATCCCGTTTTAGAAGGTATTTAGGGGCAAGTACTTACCCGTGGCCACTCAGGGGAAAGAGAACGTGTATAATGGTTGAGCTGCTGAGCTATGCTGCCTGTAAACATTATTAACATGCACCATTATATTTTACAGGGCAAAGCCGGAAGAATTCCCGAGAAATAAAAAGGACTGAAGATGCCGCTGTCGCGGCGGCAGTTTGGGGGGTAAGTGCTTGTCCTTCCAGACGGGCTCGGGGCTGGCGGTGCCTGTGGGTAGTAGCGAGTGGGCGGGGTCAACTGAACGTGACTCCCGGGAACCCACTCGTGACAACCGACAGCTCTTTGGGGCTCGGCCGGCTGTGGGCGCAGCAGGACAAGGCCTGGCTTTCCCCCTTCCCTTAACACATTAAGCGATCACTCTTTCAGGGAAAAGGTTACTCTATTTTTTAATAAAAAAGGCTGCGCCTTCTATACCTGCAAACCGTGTCTGTCGTTACTTGTCTGTTACATGTGGGTATCGGCTAACAGGGGGGGGGGGTCCCTCGCAGCCTCCCTTGGTCATGATTTTCTATTTCTTATGACCTGAATACTTTTCACATAAATAATAGTACAGGAAATGTTAATTTCCTACAATAACTTTCATGCATCTTACTGTTAACAGCAACATTGGCAACAGCAGCGGAGTATAAACTGAACTCCATCGGGAAACCAACAGTAGTGGGAACAATGTGTCGAACTTCTGCAGCCAGCAGTGGCTGGGCCCATTGTCCTACAAGTCCATTGAGGAGCTTGTTAAATACATTTTTAATCACTGTATGTCTTTCTGCTGGCTCATGCAGTGCCTAGAGAGACAGAGAGAGACAGAGAGAGACAGAGACAGAGACAGAGACAGAGACAGAGAGAGAGAGAGAGAGAGAGACAGAGAGAGAGAGAGAGAGAGAGAGAGAGAGAGAGAGAGAGAGAGAGAGAGAGAGAGAGAGAGAGAGAGAGAGAGAGAGACAGAGACAGAGACAGAGACAGAGACAGAGACAGAGACAGAGACAGAGACAGAGAGACAGAGAGAGACAGAGACAGAGAGACAGAGAGAGAGAGACAGAGAGAGAGAGAGACAAAGAGAGAGAGAGACAGAGAAAGAAAGACAGAAAGACAGAGCGACAGAGAGACAGAGAGAGACAGAGAGAGAGAGAGAGAGACAGAGACAGAGAGACAGAGAGAGAGACACAGAGAGACAGAGAGACAGAGAGAGACAGAGAGAGACAGAGAGAGACAGAGACAGAGAGAGAGACAGAGAGAGAGATAGAGAGAGACAAAGAGAGAGAGAGAGAGAAAGAGAGAGAGAGAGAGAGAGAGAGAGAGAGAGAGAGAGAGAGAGAGAGAAATTAGCTGTATATCAATACTGTTGTAAGAAAATTGTAAAAATGAAATCACAAAAGTAATTTATTTTACCCTTATTCCATTTTGAATGGTTTCTTTGTTTATTTTGGAACAGGAGATCTCTTGACCCAACATCTTGACATGGGTTGAGATCAGAGGTACGTCCGAAGGCAGCGATTTCCAGCCCTTTAACTACGGAATAAATGGAAGATTTAAGACATAAAATATTAAAATGAATACTTGCATTCCCAAATCACAACAGTCTAGAATATATATACATGTGTTACAGAATATATATATATATATATATATATATATATATACATGTGTTACAGAATATATATATATATATACATGTGTTACAGAATATATATATATACATGTGTTACAGAATATATATATATATATATACATGTGTTACAGAATATATATATATATATATATATATATATATACATGTGTCACACAGAATATATATATATATACATATACATACATGTGTTACAGAATATATATACATGTGTTACAGAATATATATACATGTGTTACAGAATATATATATATATATATATACATGTGTTACAGAATATATATATATACATGTGTTACAGAATATATATATAATATATATATATGTGTTACAGAATATATATACATGTGTTACAGAATATATATATATACATGTGTTACAGAATATATATACATGTGTTACAGAATATGAAGACTTGTGCATAGTAGTATAAAAACGCACTGGTTAAATAAGCCTAATATATTGGGGATATGGCAAATATTGATTTAGCTGAACAGTGTAGCAATGTCATATTTACTAGCTTACAATGATAACTCCGTGGCAGTGTTATGAGCAGATATTGCTTCAACATTTAAATATTTGACAGATATATGATTGCAAAAGCAAATCTATGTAATCTGATAAAGAATGAAATAAAGTACATACGGATTTCACAATCTGCATCATCTTTTTCTGCATGGGATAGTCAGAAAACTGAATGTTTTGTTTTCTTAAAGTTTCTTGTAGACCTTCTGCCCGGAAAGCAATCTGTAAAAATACGTTGAAATATTAAATACGCGCACATGTTGTAACTACTGAAATATATGAAGAGGTATCAGCTACACAACAGAACCCCCCGCTGTTAACACTCAGTTATCATATAAGAATTACCTCTACAATGTCAGTCTCTGCCCCGGCCATGTAACCTCGGATATTAAAGAGTATAAACACAGGGAACATCGTGCTTGGGCTGTTTATAAGGAGGACATTAGCAGTAGCACCAGCCATCAGTGGATCTATGGGAACATGGTAGTAACAGGCATATTAAGTCATGACTTCATTGGAGGATGTTTCACTGGGTTTTTGTTCGCATTCCGCAGCATAAAAATGGTCTTTTTTCAACCTCATCTACTACAAACGATGTAACTTCATGGATTAATTACGGAACAATACACAAACCGTTGTAACGCATTTCCTTAGATCTAAAAAGTGAAGATATAAACGCAAGTGAAAAGAAACAGTTCATCAAAGGAATATTACTTTTATTATATAGCTTATTTAAAAAAAAATAAAAGACATGTCATTACCCAGAATCCCTTGCTGCAGTGGAAGCATTGTATGCTGGGGGATAATGTGGGAAATCATGTTTGTGGAGCTCTCTGAGATATGTGAATGTGCTCACAAGTGGGACTTTTACTTGCATTAAAATAATAATACAAACTTTCAGGACCAGTCAAGTCCCTCCCCATGTAAATAAAAAGGCAAGTCTAAGGGTCTCACTCTATATTTGCCCAAATGGGCTCTGTTTGACCAAAATTCCCTATTGACTTTAATGGGTTTTTCGTCCCCGCACTTTGGCGGATATAAAATCTTCCCCTAAAAAGGAACGTGAGTCGTGGTCTAAATAATTGAAATATTATGTCAACTACTCTATGTAACAGGAAAATCCCACGTAAGTGCCACTGCAGACGCACATTTTAATGAATGCTGTATCAGTTGTTTCGTTTCATTAAGATGACATGTTATTGCTGGCTACCTCCCCAGCCCGACTCCTGAGAATTAGAATGGTTCTTTCTGTAATACCCACAACAGTTTAATTTGTATCATTATACTGTGATATTCATTAGTATCCTCCTGGACCCAGTCCATGCAATAGTCATACTATATAAACTGCAATGTAAACATCTTCTGTGTGTCCTCTGTAACCAATCCCCCCACCAGGAGTTCATAAGCCATAGTTATACACACTAGTATCAATAGTTCTATGTATTGTTGAGTTATTTGACTATAGCACCCACTACATACAGTATATTGACTGTATTCATTATAACAAGTCTCTTCCTATATATTATTGTGCTGATAGGTTGAAGATCGTAATGGTTTTCCTCTCAAAGCTCTTAACCCAACCATTAAATATGATGATTCCAATGGATGAGATAGTAGCGAAGTTGGGAGGCGCAGTCCATCAGTTGCCCATGTCCTATTACTAGGACAAATACCTTACTAAACATTCAAGCACAGAAACTAGACAGCTTTCCATTTACTCACATTTGAAAGTATCCACATGAATAGCTTTGCTGTAGCGATAGCTCAATTTGTCAAGGGTTGGATTCAGAATCTTAATGGCCACGTTGCATGCTGCAGCCCTACATTAAACCATTATAAAGAACAGTTTGTGAGCAATTAACTGACAAAATGATGGAAACATACCTTCTAAAATAAATGTTTCTAATCAATGTTCCTAGTACTTACAGTGAATGAAGCTCGGGCACTCTGCTTCTGGACAAGGACTTCATGTGGGAGTATGTGAAGCTGGCAAGCTGTAAATTCTCTTTGCTCTCCTTCAATACCGCATTAGCAATGCTGGTTACTAAAGCCATTCCTGGTTTGGTCTCAAACAGGACTACACATGTTATCATTCGAACCTCAGAATGAACACCGCGGTCCATGAAGATCTGCAGCAGAATGTCTTGCACCTGGAACCAGGAACATATTCAGGTACAATAACTCATATCACACTTGGAATAAGTATATTTGATCTCTTTGAAGTAAAAAAGAACAATAGTAAGGTAGAAGTGATAACTTTAATGGTTAACTGATGTTTAAAAACAGGGCAGTTTCTCAGATCCTGGTACAGACCTGAAGAAGGAACCTGGATGGTCCTGAAATCATCAACTCTTTTTAAACATTAGCTAGCCATTAAAGTATCATTTCTACCTTACATTTATTCTTTTTTTAATTACAAAAACATGTTGTTCAGTTTACTCTATGGGATAACATGGTACCTTTCTCTATTTATTTTTATCAAGTAACTTTGCGTTCAGCAATAAAATCCAGCAATGTGTGCATTTCTCTTCGGGTATTATACATTGTATGAAATAGATTTGTTATCTGCAAAACTGTACAGATAGGTTGCCTATAGAGATGTGTATAGCCAAGTGGTGTTGTTAAAATGCTGTTGTGCAAATTATTGTATTTGCGTTAAGGTTTTAACTCAAGAAACCTCCCTGTGCCATAGGCTGATCTCGTTTATCCCTATGGGACTTTGCTTTCTGTAGAGACACTCAAGTTGTTGTCAACCTTAAATAGAACAATATGACCTCAGCAAACTCACTGTTCTGAGTGGGCACTCTGAATGTAATGGGCTATTCTCAAAAGCCTGAAGTCATCTGGTGGCCATAAAGAATCCATAAAATATTTAAAACAAGCTCAGCTTTTTCAGGCTGCCCCTCGTTATCAGGATATGTTAAAGAAAAAAATGGTGTTTGTGTATCCAGTGTGGCCAGCCATTAGGGTTCTAATGGGGTAATTCCTCCGCACTGGGGAATAATCTCTCCTCAGTAGGATCTGGACAATCTTAGCCTTGGGCAATGGTGTCAGACTAGGCTATAAATAGAAGTGTCTGTGTTAAGTTAATGAAGTACAAGTAAGGAGGTGAGCAAAGGTGTCTGGGTTCAGGGCCAGGAGGCAGCTAGGCTATGGGACATATGCTGTTGTTACTGTAGATCTGGAGGCTATAAGAGTACTGAGCTGACACCCTGTGACCACCAGCACTCCAGCCCCCCTGACCCTGGGACTCAGGTACTCTGCACTGAGACCATGGAAAGCCATCCCACACCATAATGACTGAGCCTCGGACTGCAGACTCCAGGACTGACTGATCATGTTACTGTTAACCAGTTATTCAATAAACACTTGAATGGTTAAGTTGGAGTACTGTCATTCTGCATCTCACCTGGGTCTGAATCACGAACAAGTAGCAGTACTCACCATAGTCTCCGCACCTATTTACTATTCAAATATTGTGTGTTTTCCAAGGATTACATTGGAACTCGATTTTTTTGTCTCGTGTCATTTATGGTATTGAGTGTGGAGGTTTTTCAAAGTCAGGATTTAGGGATTGCAGCATTTGCTGCCAAAGGAGGGTACCTAGCTGGCATTTCTGGCAGTGAAGTGGTTAACACTACAAATATTATTACAAATACTACAGATTATCTAAAAAAGGTTTTTTTATATTGTATGGGAGATATGTGAATCAGTGATTCACTTGAATGCATCTCCAATCTGTGTTGCTGAGGATGACAGCACTAAAAGGCTAGAAACGTCATCAATAGACCCCAGTTTCTTACTTTGCGTGGGTCTTTCTTGGCGATATTCCTGAGGGCCATCACAGCATCAGTCTGAATTCTGACCGGGAGTTGGGAGGCGCTGGAGGAAAACCCTGGCAGGAATTTCTGGATACGCTTGATACTTGCAGGCTGCCCGGCATTCCCCAGAGCCTTCAGTGCTAGAGAGATATCCTCCTCATGGGCCTTGTTGGCAGCCTCAGCTGCGAAATCATGAAGGGGCTAAAACAGAACATGTACAAAAACATGCCTTACATTATTTCTATTACATGCAAATGATGTATATATATTTCATTTATTATTATTCTTTAGTCTATACTATTATACCTTTAAAGGCATATGATTTAGCCATCATGAAATATCAGCAGAACAAGCTAAATAGATGGAAAATTAAGTTGACATAAAAGTGCACAAAATTAGGATGTATGGCCTAAAATGGTCCTAAGGTTTAACAAAGTATCCGGCCGCTCCTCCTCCTCTCACTGTGCCTCCCAAAACTGGAACAATCTACCAGAAACTCTCACAGCCGCCACCAGGCTAAGTTCTTTCAAAATTAAAGCTGTCTCACATTTTTATGTGGTCTGTATCTTTTACATACGCCTATAATATATATTATCTCTAACTGTGCTGCAATGTCTTGTATATAATGTATAACCCTGCTCACTTATGTAACTGTGTATTTGTGACCATGTATTGGTCATCATAACTTTAAAACATTACCCAGGATAAACATAACCCAGGACATACCTGAATACTCTCAATGTATTACTTCTGTAGAGAAATGAAAAGTAATACGTTGTCTCGGCCTGTAGGTGAACTGAGTGTGCCCTCAGTGTCCTGAGTGTGCCCTCAGAGTGTCACTCGCTCAGAGCTTCAAATACCAACATTAGATTTATAATCTTTCTCATTTTAAAATACTATAATAATGTGATTGTTATAATAAATCATGTTATATGATTGATTGGAGGGCAGGATTATTCATGACTGAACTAATAATGTTCTTTACAGACCTGTAATATGTTTTATTGTAAATATACTCTGATAGCTGGAATAACATATAAACTCACCATACTGTGCCTTAGGCCTCGGCCATGTTTAGCGCTTGCTGGTGGAAGCGTGCTGACGCGTGCTCCCGCTCAGTACTGAGCCCATACAGCCGCAATTAGAGCGACTTTAGTAGGGGCTCACCTGCGCTTCCGCGCGCTTGCGGAAGCGCAGGTCTTAGAGGAATTTAAAATTCCCCCGCTTGCCGGCGCGACAGGCCGGTCACGTGAGTGGTTCGCCCAATGTGGGCGAACCAGCTCCGTGACGTCACTGGCCCGCCCCCGGCCAGTGACGCGCCCGCCCCAGGCCCGCCCCGACGGCCCGCTGTCAGCGCGTGCGGTAAGCAACCGCAAGGCCAGGGAAAGCACCTGCTTTCCCTGCGCCTCAGCGCGCCTCGCACGCCAGCAAGGAGCCTGGCCGAGGCCTTATACTTCGCCTGAAACTGCTAAAGATACTCACCTGTAGAGCTGATTCTGGACAAGATGAGAATAAAGAACAATATTTGTAGACCATGGAACCATAAGACAGCATTGCAGCTTTGTGCAGCACAGCGGAGTTCTGGACTTTCGAATCCGACAATATATCCTGAGAACCATAACACACAGTCAGAGTGGTTTCTAGCAACAACTGGTATATTTTTTTATACATCAGCACCCCTACCTGTAAATCTATTTATAGCTGGCATCTAAAACGGAACCTTTAAAGATCACAATATTTAGTAACTAAAATTTTAATGATTTGCATTAAGCAAATGTTTCTTTGGAAACTCTTCTAGTTTAACATCAAAACAGCATTCCCTCAACTTTTTTTTTATACCCCTGACATTTGCTATTTTCAGTTTGCGGGGACACCTCTCCCTACCCACCTGCCGCTCCTGAGATACTTATCTGTGAAATTACCGGGTTAAGATTTCCGCCCAGGGGAAACAAAATGACTGCCAAATCTTGGGCCAATAGAAAGTTGCAACATCATTGGTTGCAGATTCCTATTGGATGCCAATTTAAATCCCCTATAAAAAAACAGGAAATAATGTTGATAACTTCACGAGAAAGTATTTTGGGCACCCAGGCTGAAACTAGCGAGTTCCCATCCAGGAAAAAAAGGGGAGGTTAGTTATGAGGGATGTAGGGGGAGCTGCTTTCACAAAACATGAACTTTATCTTAACTTTACGCTTTGTATTATGCTGATGTATTAAAATGCGACAGCCCTCTCAATGCATCTTTCCTGATAAAATATTATTTAAAGTCTAAATGAAGAAGTATTTGTAAAGGTTTTATATTAATGGCCGTCCACTAATTAAATTGGAATAAAATACTTCATGTATAAACTTTGCATTGTTTAATGACTTAACCACACGCAATGCGTGGCAGTTCTCTTTGACCACAAAAATGGTTGAAGGTGCAATCTATGATATAAAAATGTCTAAATTATAATAAATATTTATGAGTACAGGCATACCCCGGTTTAAGGACACTCACTTTAAGTACACTCGCGAGTAAGGACATATCGTCCAATAAGCAAACGGCAGCTCGCGCATGCGCCTGTCAGCACGTCCTGAACAGCAACACCAGCTCCCTACCTGTACCGAAGCTGTGCGCAAGCGGGGAGACTATAGAGCCTGTTACAAATGCGTTATTTCCATCGATTATGCACGTATATGACGATTGCAGTACAGTACATGCATCGATAAGTGGGAAAAGGTAGTGCTTCACTTTAAGTACATTTTCGCTTTACATACACGCTCCGGTCCCATTGCGTACGTTAATGCGGGTATGCCTGTATCTTCATTTTCTATGTTTTTCTCAAAAAACTTTTTTTAATTTTGTTTTAACGTTCCATGTTTAAAGAAGCAGTCCCGCCAAAAACTTTTTTTTTTTTTTTTTTTACAGTATTCAATCCAAGGTCTCCCTGATCCCCCCTGGGCCCCCCCTGATCCCCCCGGGCCCCCCCTGATCCCCCCTGAGCCATGCTACTTTCGGCTCCGGGGACCACCCACTTTTTCAGGTACTTGCAGCTCTAGGTGCTCGAGCACTGTCTGGCTAACCGTCCAATAGGAACCTGCAACGTCATCCATTGCGGCTTCCTATTGCTCTGGGGTTTTAAAGAGGAGAAACATGGACACCTAAACTGTATCTCGGGAATCAGGGCCTGGAAATACTGTAACTAATAATAATAATAACAACATTTAAAAAGTAACAGGGATTACAGATTAAATGCAAGATTTTAGAAATGAAGGACATGGGAAGGTTGTAAACTTCTGGTGAACTTACCGCAGCTACTTGCAATGAATGCGGACTGGCGCGCGTAAACTGCATGGCGAGAGTAATCGCCGCGGCTGCCTCGCTGTGGCTCATATCTTGGCTGTGAATATTCTGCTTGACGAACTTAAGAGAATCAGTGGTTCCAACTACAGGGATCGCGTTTGCCAGCCACCGCCTGCAAAACACAGCAATATAACTTTGTGCTCTGTATCAGGGGGGCGCAAACTGCGGAGCGCAAGATTTTCAGGGGGGGCGCGGCGGTTGCAGAGGCCCCGCTCTCTTCCCCCAAGGCATTTAAATGAATGCCCGGGGATCGCGTGAGGCGACTGCAACGTCCCTTACCTTGTCATCGGCAAAGCGGCGTCAAGTGACGCAGCGGGATCATGTGATGTCACGTTGCCATGGCAATGTGACCCCGTGGTGTCATTTGACGTCGAAAACAAGGTAAGGAAGGGGGGCGCGAGCGGGGAGGGAGAGCAGGCAGGGGGGCGCAGCGGGAATATATCACAATCCTCTAGAGCAGGGGCGCACAACTTGTCAAGACCCCCCCAACAGGTCAGGATTTAAGTGTAACATTGTTTCCCCCGCCCTCTGGGAGATCTGGCCATTACTACATATGTGGTGCATGATAGCGGCTGGTAACAGGAGGGCTGAGCCGTCCGCTGATGGTAGTGGGGACAGAGGGTCAGGTTTCTGGGGTACATTACCCACATGGTTCTCTAATAGTGCAGCGTCTCCATCTGCTGCAGGCTCCAAGATGAATGGAGGTGATCTCCTGTGGTAGAATCACTCCCTCTCTTCCCAGTAAGATCACACCCAGGCAGGAGTTATATGCAAACAGGAATGGTCTTTATTGATTACACCACAACACAGCAGTGGTCTGCCCAATCACAGCTTCTCAGGATCAGCTATCCACTGGATGATGGTCTCTGGACAACCCCTACAGGTCAGGGCCCCTGCAGCTGTCCTAGCTCTTCCCGACTTCCCTATCAGGAGTCAGGGAATAGGTCTACTCTTGCTCTCCCCCCAGGGGAAGAGGAACAGGGAAGGCCCCAATCTCAGGCTCACTGCGTGCGACCTGCCTCTCTCAGTGGGGAGAGGCACTCCCTAAATTTGAGGCGGCACCGCCCTTAAGTACAGCCAGGAGGAGGGCATCAGGTCTGTCCCATGATTGGACATGCTCAGGCCTGATGTCACCGCCTCCCACTGTCACTCAAGTGCAGCTCCAATGAGGGGGAAAACACCATGTTGACTAATGACAGCCTGATTCTACCAGGGCTTACTGCAAGGAGTAGGGCAGGATAGTAGCCACAGGTGGCATGGCTACATAAGGATAGCCCACCTGTGCTGAAGCAGGGACTGATTGAGCCACCTGTGCTGAAGCAGGGATATCCTAAAAACCTGACCTGTTGGGGAGGTGTTGAGGACTGCAGTTGGGCGCCCTGCTCATGAGAAATAAAAGATGCTTTTTATCGAGGCAGCAAAGAGAAACATGAAACCTTTACATTTATTAAACCATCAGGCAATGCATTGAATAGTAAGAGAGTCGATGTTGCTGTCATTTTTAATGACACTCTTGGTTTCTTAATTACTTCATCTCATTTGCATGTAATTTCCCAGAATCCCTAGCTGCAGGGGAAGAATTGTACGCTTTAGACAATGAGGAAAAGCCGGGTTGTATACCTATGTGAGACGTGAATATGTTAACAACTGATGTTTCATTTGCTTAATTACTTGCAAATTATACAAAAAGTAGTGGTGCTTGAATATCTTAAGATCCTTCCAATAAAACTCTATTTAAATTGAAGGCACAGTAAAAAAAAGAAAAAAGAATGTATCTAAGAATCAACCTTTCTGGTAAAAGCTGGGTGTAAAAACCACTCTTTTTGCTCAGTTCCCCATGAGTATTGTATATTAAAGATGGAAAAAAAGAAGGTCAGGCTAAGGGAACGGTCACACTTCTACACAACGGCTATTGTAAAGAATCTTGTAAAGGGTCCTTATTTTACTAGGGATTACCTGTGCTGAGGTCGGTCAGAAAACTGCTTCCAAACCGCCTGCAGGTTCTCATAGTCTAATGTGCGCAGAAGCTGAGTAAGTTGCAGGAATTTGGCTGGAGCGTCCGCATGTACTTGCTGCTGGTTATTCTGTACCAAATGCTGCAGAGTTTCTACCACCTAATGGAAGCAAAGGGAAAAGAGCATAATGTGTGATATATATATAGAAAAAAAAGGAGAAGGTTCCAGGGCACTGCGGATTTCAAAAGAATTTATTGAACAGGCACAACGTTTCAACCACCAAGCGTGGTATTCCTCAATCTTCACTTCAGAAAGACCACGCTTGGTGGTTGAAACGTTGTGCCTGTTCAATAAATTATTTTGAAATCTGCAGTGCCCTGGAACCTTCTCCTTTTTTTGCCTACTTTGGAGCTTGTCATTGTCAGGAACTCCCCTGTTCCAGGAGCACCGGTAACAGCAAGTATCTTTTGTTTAGCTTGTGGTGTGCAGCATTACCATTGCTTTTATATATATATATATATATATATATACCTTTATATATATATATATATATATATATATATAGTGCAGAATAAATGAGTTCTTCAGTATTAGGTGATACCATTTTTATTGGACTAACAATTTATGTCATAGGACAAGCTTTCGAGAGCTTTCCTCTCTTCCTCAGGTCAGCGATACATGCTTGACCTGAAGAAGAGAGAACTCTCGAAAGCTTGTCCTATGACATAAATTGTTAGTCCAATAAAAAAGGTATCACCTAATACTGAAGAACTCATTTATTCTGCTCTATTGCAACTGGACTAACACAGCTATTTTCTGCTTTATATATATATATATATATATATATATATATATATATATATATATATATATATAAATAAAAGTATAAATCCTTTGGGGAATCTGCACTACAATACTTGTATATATAGTTAGAGAAATGTCACAACTATTTTGAATAATGTTGTTATACAGGGAGATAGACCAATTAACAGGTGTATCTCTGTGTACAGTAAACTGGAAACCTCCGCCTGGGGATCTGTATTCAGTGGTTCATCTCCATCACAAGTTCACGTGTGGCCGTGACAGAGACCGCCGGAGCTCGCCGTACTTACCTGCGCCTCTGGGCTCTTCGTTTTTATTAAGTGAATTGGCATCTGAAGTATTTCTGAAGCAAAATGGTAACTTAATCCCCCGCGGTTTTCCAGCTGCATCTGAGGCTCAACTATTCGGTTGGTTTTAGTTTCCACCCAGGTGAGTGTTTGTCTGAATGAGAAGGAAGCGATTCAGAGCGGACCTGCACAACACCTATTTTTGGGTATCTATTTGTGAAACTTACTCTTTAATATTTGGCCACAAAATATCAAGTATACGACACCCCTGTTCTTTTCTTTGCTAACCTTATCACCATTATATATCAGGTTAGGAAAAACTAACGTGTATTGTCAGGCTATTTTGATTCAAATGAACCCAAATCTACTATTCTCTTCACCCGACATGCACCGCAAGCTCCTTACTCAAGAATGATTCTATTTTATATGACTATAGTCAGAGTTACATGCTGAAATGTGTTGTCACGTTATGTTTAGTATGCAATATAGGGGTATTTATAATGGAATAATTTGAGTGCTCATTTGCATGTCATTGCCCAGAATCCCTTGCTGCAGTGGCAGCATTGTTTGCTAAGTGATAATGGGGACAGACAGGGTTGCAGACTTGTCTGATACGTGCAAACCCACACATGGATTTTTATTTGCTGTACACTGTGCGGTGGACGGTTTTTGCCACTTGTTTTTACAAACCACAATTGTTGGAATGTCTGGTGATACTTAGAATTCTAATTTATTAGCCATCTTTCTAGAGACACAATAAGGGGCCAAGTAGCCGCTACCTTGCGTCCATTATGGCAGCTCCGTCGAGTTCATAGAACGGTGTGTACTGATACACCTGTTTGGCTGTAGCTTCTAGAATGAGGGCGCCTTGCGCTTTCTTCTTCATTTTGTACGTGTACGTAGCAGTTCCACGTAAGTTCTTTGACTTCTAAATAGAGAAATGAAATGTAATGAACACAGCGGCCATTGAAAATGATGCAGGGAAATGTAATTTGAAATCGCGTTTCGTGAACCTTTGTACGAACGTGACATTTTTCAATCTGCGCCATCAGCGTAAAAAAAAATGTGTTTGAATTTTTTGCCTCACAGAAAGTGGCTGTGGTAAGTGTACGGTTGTTAATGGCATGGACTAAAGAATAACGTTTCTGTGCAGCCTGAAAAAGTTAAAAATCCGTCAAAAAGGTCAACTTAGCGTAAACCCTAAAAAGTCTCAATATTGTTAACGCAAAATGAAGTTCCTAACTATCAACCAAAAATGTATTTATCGCAGCTCAGATGTTTTATGATGCAGGTTAACAAAATGTATTATTTTCACATTATGGCTATTATAAATAATATTATACTAACATGTTATGTTTACCAACACTGATTATATATTTTTTTTTAAATACACAGAATTATGTTTTAATTCACATTATATCATTCAGGTATTCCACACGGTGCAATGCGTCAAAATTAATTTCAAATCACGAATTATGCGTCGTGTGATCTCTTCGTACTGCGCGTACAACGCACATTTTATGAAGGTTTGTATTAATAATAATAATAATAATAATAATAGCATGTTCTTGTATAGCGCTGCTAATTGTACGCAGCGCTTTACAGAGACATTTTGCAGGCACAGGTCCCTGCCCCGTGGAGCTTACAATCTATGTTTTTGGTGCCTGAGGCACAGGGAGATAAAGTGACTTGCCCAAGGTCACAAGGAGCCGACACCGGGAATTGAACCAGGTTCCCCTGCTTCACACTCAGTGCCAGTCAGTGTCGTTACTCACTGAGCCGCTCCTTCTCCCAGAATCCCCTGCTTCACACTCAGTGCCAGGCAGTGTCGTTACTCACTGAGCCGCTCCTTCTCCCAGAATCCCCTGCTTCACACTCAGTGCCAGTCAGTGTCTTTACTCACTGAGCCGCTCCTTCTCCCAGAATCCCCTGCTTCACACTCAGTGCAAGTCAGTGTCGTTACTCACTGAGCCGCTCCTTCTCCCAGAATCCCCTGCTTCACACTCAGTGCAAGTCAGTGTCTTTACTCACTGAGCCGCTCCTTCTCCCAGGTTCCCCTGCTTCACACTCAGTGCCAGGCAGTGTCTTTACTCACTGAGCCGCTCCTTCTCCCAGAATCCCCTGCTTCACACTCAGTGCAAGTCAGTGTCGTTACTCACTGAGCCGCTCCTTCTCCCAGGTTCCCCTGCTTCACACTCAGTGCCAGGCAGTGTCTTTACTCACTGAGCTGCTCCTTCTCCCAGGTTCCCCTGCTTCACACTCAGTGCCAGGTAGTGTCTTTACTCACTGAGCCGCTCCCTCTCCCTTTTTAGTACTAAAATGTTGACTTAAAAGAAGTCAAATATGACTCTAGTACAGGGGCGGGCAACTTCAGTCCTCAAGGACCACCAACAGGTGAGGTTCTCAGGATATCCCTGCTTCAGCACTGGTGGCTAAGTCAGTGGCTCAGTCAGTGGCTACGTCTTCGCCCCTGCTTTAGTACATAGCCTCTGATCCAGCTGATGAATTAACCCTTACCTGTTGACATTCTTTACAAGTCTCCAAGTAAGCCATTCCAATGTTCTTCGCCACTTTGTCCTCACACCTGTTGAGGTCCGTTGATTTAATCAGAGTGATCCGGTCGGCTCTCATGTCTTCTTGGATCACATATCGTGTGTGACACAGACCCATAATACCAGCCTGGGAAGGGTAGAAGAAAATAAACACGTGACTACAGTTGTCAACGTGATTTTAGTAAGACATTGGGGAGATGTGATGTAGTGGGGGGGGGGGGGGTTAATGCTGTTTTACATTGTTAGAAATCTGTTTATTATATTAAAATGTATGAATGAGAACTTATATCAAGACTATTGAATGAGAATATGATTTGAGGTGTGGAACTCATATGTCAGCAAAAAGAGATGAATTCCAGTGAAGGTTTCATGCATAACAGATGTTGGGGTTTGGCTTAGGCTGCGCTTATACTGCCGGTGACGCGATCGATGACGCAACCCGTCACCGTCGCTATTGTGAAAGTTGTAATTTATGTTTAGGAGACGTCGCACATGCCTTGATGCGCGGCCGCATTGGCCACGTCATGGCTGCGTTTCAGCCAATGAGGGTGAACCAGCCACGTGATGTTATGGCCGTGCCCCCGCCACGCCCCCGTCGCGATATTATCTTTCCCCCTGCAGCTCAAGCACAGACCACAGATCGCGGTTTGCACCCAGGCACGCGTCGCCAAGCGCCCGTACAGGTGCCGACACTGGGACCGTAGCCTAAGCTGCAATGTAAGACAAATATTTCTCTATCATTGCCATCTGAGCACGTTATCATCATTGATTGAATTTCCATCTGTATGTAAGAATAAACTAGAACTTTGTCTACTGGAAAGCAATCTTCTGCAGTACTGGAATCGTTCTGAACAAGGAGTCAGTTAAACTTATTCTAACATGCATGATCTTGAAACCTGGGATACATTTACAAACCTCTTGCAAGTCGTACACATTTTGTGAATTTTTCATGTTGACTTGAAGCATGTTCACGATTCCTCTGTAAATGTTAAGCACAGTGTCTGAGACATCATCTGAGGCGAAGATGGATCCAACCCGTCCATTGCTGTATTCGAACTTCACAGGTTTTGTGAGCTGTTGTGCAATAACTTGGGTTAGCTTAGAGGATCGAGTGAAGGGATCTTTGGGCCACACGCCATTGTACTCCTTAAATTCTGGAGATAGGATCTAAAAAACAAAATTGAAAAAATTATCACTTATTTATGAAGTTGAATTTTTACTTTGAAATACTGTTTATATTTCAAAACGATGGGAATTTCATACCATCCATTCAGTACTGATGGTTTTCTATGAAAATACATTTCTGTCCATTGGAAACGTAATAGAGACTTTGTAAAACCCCTTTATTTCAATGAGGTTACAATTGTGAGTTTGTGATTTTTGTTATGTTTCTTAATAGACAAGTTTGCAGATAAGCTATATAGTCAGTAGACATACTGTGTAAGAGAAGCCGTGCATGATAGAGTAATATCTCCCTTTGAAATTGAGCAAAAATAAGGGGATAGTGCTAACTCATTGGAACTACAGTACCAAGAGTGCCTCTTAACTGATATTAATTATGTTCAATATTTTTGATAAGGGGTCTCGTTACTAAAATCGCCTGGCTGCAAAACTAGGTTTAAAATCAGAGCCAAAACAGGACCATATTTATCAAAGAAAATGAATCATTTTTAAGGCAACTGGAGTTTTTCTTGTGATTCATTTGGGGTGAATCTGTTGTACTAGTTTTGCCCAGTTTTGCAGCTATTGTACCAAACATTTATGCATTCCCTAGTACTTATGTTCTGCTTTATTAGGAAAGCTATCCGTATCCCTCCTGGGACTGTAAAGGAAGAGGTTACAGTTCAATTTATGGAGATTTTTAGGATTAACGAAAACTAATTAGGATGTGCAATACATACTCTTCTTCTCTCCCCACTAACAATAGCTTCATCTGCTCTACACATTACACATACTCTTTTTACTCTTGTTACTCACTAATCACTAATGTATCTATATCTTTATTTGTACAGCACCATCCATGTACAGCACATAGCGCTCTGGGGCAGAACAAGTTATTTATGGACCCTGGTGCAAATATATACATCGTGAAGGGGCCTTACTGGGTAGTAGAGGGGTCCTTACCTGGCGGTGGGGGGGGACCTTACGTGGCGGTGGTGGGGGACCTTACCTGGTGGTGGTGGGGGACCTTACCTGGCAGTGGTGGGGGACCTTACCTGGCAGTGTAGGGGGACCTTATATGGTGGTGGAGGCAGGGCCATCTTAACAGCATTATAGGCCCCGGGGCAAAGCAGTGCACTGGGCCCTGCCAACTATCCGCTACAAGTCGTAATTTTTCTCCTTCTACCGAGTTAGCGGGAGATTTTAATGTTCAAGCGGGTGAACGGAAAATTAGTGTTAAATTCTGGTCTGTGCATAGATTAGCGTGGGGCCCCTATGCTCGTGGTGCCCCTGGTCAACTGCCCAGCGTGCCCATGTGTTAAGATGGCACTGGGTGGAGGGGAACCTTACCTGGTGGGGCAGGGAGCCCTTACCTGGCGGTGATGGGGGACCTTACCTGGGGGTGTAGGGGGACCTTATCTGGTGGTGTAGGGGAGCCTTACTGGGCAGTGGAGGGGGGCTACCTAGACGGCCAATTGCGGAAGTTGGTCTCAACTTTCGGTGAGTACCACCGTGGAGGGCCAACTCTGGCAGGACGGATTCCCCTCCTCAGGAAAGGCTGGGTCAGGCTGAGCTGGGGTGAAGCCGTGGGGGGTGGGTTGGACCCTAGAGAATTGCCGGAACACCAGTGTTTTCCGGCAAGTTTGAGGATGGGCCCCTAAAAGTCATGGGCTGTGGTGCAGCTGAACCAGCAGGAGGTCAGCCACTTATAGCACTTTACAGCAGTAATATATGTGACAAAATAATAGGAGACATACTGGGAATATGTGCCTCAGACATAAAAGTAACATTAGGAAAAGCGTCCCTGCCTAGAAGAGCTTACACTCGTAAGTGGTAAGCAGGGAGAATTTATAGAGACAGTAGCAGGGTGTTATGGTAAGTGTGTCTCCAAGGGGCCATGGTGAATGCATATAGGAGGTGTAATACTCTGCAGGGGGTCATGGTGAATGCATATAGGAGGTGTAATACTCTGCAAGGGGGTCATGGTGAATGCATATAGGAGGTGTAATACTCTGCAAGGGGTCAGTGTGAATGCATATAGAAGGTGTAATACTCTGCAAGGGGTCATGGTGAATGCATATAGGAGGAGTAATACTCTGCAAGGGGTCATGGTGAATGCATATAGGAGGAGTAATACTCTGCAAGGGGTCATGGTGAATGCATATAGGAGGTGTAATACTTTGCAAGGGGGTCATGGTGAATGCATATAGGAGGTGTAATACTCTGCAAGGGGTCATGGTGAATGCATATAGGAGGTTTAATACTCTGCAAGGGGTCATGGTGAATGCATATAGAAGGTGTAATACTCTGCAAGGGGTCATGGTGAATGCATATAGGAGGAGTAATACTCTGCAAGGGGTCATGGTGAATGCATATAGGAGGTGTAATACTCTGCAAGGGGTCAGGGTGAATGCATATAGGAGGAATAATACTCTGCAAGGGGTCAGGGTGAATGCATATAGGAGGTGTAATACTCTGCAAGGGGTCAGGGTGAATGCATATAGGAGGAATAATACTCTGCAAGGGGTCAGGGTGAATGCATATAGGAGGTGTAATACTCTGCAAGGGGCCATGGTGAATGCTTATAGGAGGTGTAATACTCTGCAAGGGGTCATGGTGAATGCATATAGGAGGAGTAATACTCTGCAAGGGGTCATGGTGAATGCATATAGGAGGTGTAATACTCTGCAAGGGGTCATGGTGAATGCATATAGGAGGAGTAATACTCTGCAAGGGGTCATGATGAATGCATATAGGAGGAGTAATACTCTGCAAGGGGTCATGGTGAATGCATATAGGAGGTGTAATACTCTGCAAAGGGTCATGGTGAATGCATATAGGAGGTGTAATACTCTGCAAGGGGTCATGGTGAATGTATTTAGGAGGAGTAATACTCTGCAAGGGGTCATGGTGAATGCATATAGGAGGTGTAATACTCTGCAAGGGGTCATGGTGAATGCATATAGGAGGTGTAATGCTCTGCAAGGGGTCAGGGTGAATGCATATAGGAGGTGTAATACTCTGCAAGGGGTCAGGGTGAATGCATATAGGAGGTGTAATGCTCTGCAAGGGGCCATGGTGAATGCATATAGGAGGTGTAATACTCTGCAAGGTGTCATGGTGAATGCATGTAGGAGGTGTAATACTCTGCAAAGGGTCATGGTGAATGCATATAGGAGGTGTAATACTCTGCAAGGGAACAACCCGCTTGCTACATTAAAGAGCTGTGTTTTAAAGTCTCTAAAAGTGGAGAGAGAGTAAAGTTCTCTTCTCAAATCTCTACTCACTAATCTCTAATCACTACTCACTAATCTCTAATCACTACTCACTAATCTCTAATCTCTAATCACTACTCACTAATCTCTAATCTCTAATCACTACTCACTAATCTCTAATCACTAATCACTAATGCATATTCTTTTACACTCTCCAATACAGAGATTACAAAGGGGAGATTCATTAAAGTCCCATGCAGGGGATCGCACCCCTATTAACATCCATTCAAGTCAATGGCAATTACCGCCGAAACCAGGTGTGTCCACTCCAAATTTGACCTTAGTAAATCCGGGTGATAAACTGATGTTGTCTCTACTTCTCTTTCACTCATTTGCTACATTGTAATACATAGATTCCACCGGCATATTCCAGTTTCTGGACTGCTTTTGGAAATGAAATCTGCGTTGACCTCGCCCTGTGCTCTCATTGCCCTTCTCCCCCTTTGGATGGGCTTTACCTTGAGAAGGTAGGACTTCTGCGCGTAGCCGCTGATCTCCACCTTGCAGTTCAGTTTTACACCAGCTTGGGTCAAACCTTTCTCTGGGAATCCATTCAGTACTCGGCCTTCATAATTGTACACGTATGTTTTGCTGTCACTGAAAAAAGGCTCTGTAATACATTGATGAACACAAGCATTACACACACGTGTGTGAGAAAGCAGGACGCTCACCTCTAGTCCCCAAGTCCCACCCCCCAACATGTGAGGTTTTAAGGATATCCCTGCTTCAGGACTGGTGGCTCAATCAGTGGCTCATTAGAAGAGTCTGCTTCAGCTCACGTAGCTCAATCAGTCCCTGCTTCAGTCCTTGTTTCAGCACAGATGGCTCATTCCGTCCCTGCTTCAGCTCAATCAGTGGCTGAATCTTTGACTGAGCTAATGATTGAGCCACCTGTGCTGAAGCTGGAATATCCTCAACACCTGACCTGTTGGGGGGTCTTGAGGACTGGAGTTGAGCCCCCCTGTGATAAAGCCCCAACCGTGCATGTAGTGCTTCACAAATGAGACATTATAATACAGGAAATGATAACATAATACAGGCATAAATGGGACACATATGGATAAGTGGGATACATACAGTATGGATAAGTGGGACACATATGGATAAGTGAGACACATATGGATAAGTGAGACACATGGATAAGTGGGACACATATGGATAAGTGGGACACATGGATAAGTGGGACACATGGATAAGTGGGACACATATGGATAAGTGGGACACATGGATAAGTGGGACACATGGATAAGTGGGACACATGGATAAGTGGGACACATGGATAAGTGGGACACATGGATAAGTGGGACACATATGATAAGTGAGACATATGGATGTACTGTAGATAGTAGAATCATGGAGCACATGTATAACCTTTATCAATTGTTTGTTTATTTTTTCATCTTTTGCAATCTGATTGTCTGGAATATATCTAAAATATTCAGTATCCCCAGGGCCGCCAACAGAAATCACCCCCCCCCCCTGTCGGCGGTATTGTAAGCCACCCACCCCCATTTCACAGCTCACGAGCCCCCTCTTTCCCCCCTCCTCTTCCCATGTATTTCTCTCCCTTCCGTCTCATCCCCTCTCACTCTCCCACCTCGCATGTATTTCTCTCCCCTGCGTCACACTCTTACTCCCTCTTTTCCTCACTTACCACCTCTCTCACTTCCGTCCTTCAATTACCCCATGCTCACTCATTCCCTCCCCCCTCACACAATTCCCCTGACAAGATATATAACAAAATATTTCCCACCCACCCCCAATGCGAAAAATCTTCCGACCCCCAAATACATACAAAATAATCCCCACACCCCAAATGCATATAAGAATACCACCTACCATATACATATATAAAATAAAATCCCCCAAGCCCCCCAATACATATAAAAAATACCCTAACCCATATAAAAATACCCGCAAGCCCCCCAACACATATAAAAAGAGCCCCGCCCCCAACACATATAAAAAGAGCCCCGCCCCCAATACATATAAAGAGACCCCCACTCCCCCCAATACATATAAAAAGACCCCACTCCCCCAATACATATAAAGAGACCCCACTCCCCCAACACATATAAAAAGACCCCCACTCCCCCAATACATATAAAGAGACCCCACTCCCCCAATACATATAACAGGACCCAACTCCCCCAATACATATAACAGGACCCCCACTCCCCCCAATACATATAAAGAGACCCCACTCCCCCAATACATATAAAGAGACCCCCACTCCCCCAATACATATAAAGAGACCCCACTCCCCCAATACATATAAAGAGACCCCCACTCCCCCAATACATATAAAGAGACCCCACTCCCCCAATACATATAAAAACACCCCCACTCCCCAATACATATAACAGGACCCCCACTCCCCCAATACATATAAAAAGACCCCCACTCCCCCAATACATATAAAGAGACCTCACTCCGCCCAATACATATAAAGTGACCCCCACTCCCCCAATACATATAACAGGACCCCCACTCCCCCAATACATATAAAGAGACCCCCACTCCCCCAATACATATAAAAAGACCCCACTCCCCCAATACATATAAAAAGACGTCTACTCCCCCAATACATATAAAGAGACCCCCACTCCCCCAATACATATAAAAAGACCCCCACTCCCCCAATACATATAAAAAGACCCCCACTCCCCCAATACATATAAAGATACCCCCACTCCCCCAATACATATAACAGGACCCCCACTCCCCCAATACATATAAAAATACCCCCACTCCCCCAATACATATAAAAAGACCCCCACTCCCCCAATACATATAAAGAGACCCCCACTCCCCCAATACATATAAAAAGACCCCCACTCCCCCAATACATATAAAAAGACCCCCACTCCTCCCAATACATATAAAAAGACCCCACTCCCCCAATACATATAAAAAGACCCCCACTCCCCCCAATACATATAAAGAGACCCCACTCCCCCAATACATATAGAGACCCCCACTCCCCCAATACATATAAAGAGACCCCCACTCCCCCAATACATATAAAGAGACCCCACTCCCCCAATACATATAAAGAGACCCCCACTCCCCCAATACATATAACAGGACCCCCACTCCCCCAATACATATAACAGGACCCCCACTCCCCCAATACATATAAAAAGACCCCACTCCCCCAATACATATAAAAAGACCCCACTCCCCCAATACATATAAAAAAAAGTAGACATACCTTGGGGATGGTCAGGACCGGTGACTGCGGTGTCTGGCTTTTCGGTGGGCGGTCTGAGGAGCCGCCTGGCTTGGGAGAGCACTGGGGGAAGGATCCTAGTAGGGCCTGGTATTGAGGGGTGGGAAGGATGCCCGGGAGAAGGCCCGGCCGCCTGATCCCCTTCTGCAGGGGGTGCCGAGGGGATGCCGGTAGGGCCATGGGATGGTGGGAGCGTGGATGGGAAAAGCGCGGGCGAAGGCCCGGCCGCCCGGGCTCCTACTACAGGGGGCGCCGAGGGGATTCCGGTAGGAGCCTGGCCATGGTGGGAGGGGCTGAGGAGCGTGGTTGGGTAGAGCGCGGGTGAAGGCCCGGTTGCCCGGGCCCCTACTGCAGGGAGAGCAAAAATGACAGCCATTTTTTTCCCCCGGACACTTTTTTTTTGACACGGCAGACCCTTCCTGTTGGCGGCCCTAAGTATCCCAGTCATCCTTTGAGTATAAACAAATCCCAAATATTCAGTTTTACAGTCTACTAATTATAATGTAAGGATATTAAACATGCTTACCATATTGTGACCTCTCGCTCCCTGTGAGAAAAAATATAAGAAACTCATTAGAAACAGCAGAAAATATGAGAAACTATTATTCTTTCATATCATGTGTCCCATCGTCTGAGTGAATGGCACAATTATTCAGCGCAACACCCACTTACCCACAACAAAGGTGAGCAGAAGCCCCAGAATGATTCCCCTCATGATGATGGCGAATAGAGATCCAACAACAAACGGTGGCATTTATAGCACAGAGGTCTGGGGCACGTGATGCCAGAAATGGTTGACACTGGTAAATAATCAATTTTTTACCCGATCAATCAAACATATTTACCACAATTCATTAATTCATTCATATTACGGACATCAATTATTATTCAAACAGGAATTCCATAATAAGCATGGTCAGAATACCTATATAAATTACGTTTGAAATAAAAAAAATATATTTTAGTATATTTTAATGAAGGTGGTTAATAATTGTTGGCGGTTTGTAGCCAAGTGATAGGTTAGGATAACTTTGTTCAGGTCACAGTGACTGAAGACAACAGGTGTTATCTTTCTGATAACAATTCAAATTTACTGAGCAAAGAGACATCCTACCAAAAAGTGACAGTGACACAGTCAGCAGTTTTCATCTTCTCCATAATGTGAGTTCCAAGGTTCTTTAACTGTTTCGGTGTGGAAGGGGTCTGCACTGTAATGCAACCCCCCTCACCAATCGAATAGCAAAAAATAAATAACCGTTTAACCACATTCTGATAAATATAATTATCCTTTTAGATGCGGGGAAGGGCCGCACATAACATTTTAGATGATTAGTTAATGTGCATTAAAAAGTATTAGGCCGGGACCACGGTAAAAAATATAGCGCTGAGCCGCGCAGAGCCGCGCAGAGCCAGGAAACTTACCTCCTGCATCCGGCATGTGTGGGGCTTTGGTAGACGCTTCCGCACACTGCCGCAGCCGTGAGGAGGCGTGTGGAATTGCAGCCGACAGATTCGTTTAATTTTTCGCGCTGAGGGAAGCGGAGGGCCGGTCACGTGACCGGCAAAAGCCAATGGCACTCCATGACGTCGCGCCGTGACGCGCTAGCCCTGCCTCCCGCCCCGCCTCCCACCCGCCTCACAAGCGCGCTCGCTGACGCTCATGCCACGACATAAAAAAGCTCCTGCTTGAGCAGGAGAGCATGAGCGTCAGCGCCCGATGGTCCTGGCCTTAATCATGCTCGATGCTTCAGTGCAGATTAACAGGATAGTTCTTTGTAACCACTCGGCATATAAAATTACGCTATAAAAAGCAGCGAGTTATTTTATAAGTACGTTCTTTTATCCTCTAAAATAAAAGTGCAAATAATCAATTACTTCATTCTAAAAAATATGAAATTAAGAAAAGCAAAGATTATCTATCAGTACTCTCTTAAAGAGAAAATAAGGCGATTGAAGAGCAATATTTTTTCCTCTGATATTATTGGTATTATTATTATTATTATTATTATTATTATTATTGAAAATGGGGGAAATATGGACAAGTTAAAATAATTTGTTCCAATCCATATAATCAGTTAAAAGGCCTTAACTCCATTGTTTTAAACATTTGTGCTTTCATGCATTTTGGGAACATGTTACTACTTTTTTCTTCTTTCTGTGCATTATATATTTACTAGCTGAGAGACCCGGCTTTGCCCGGGATGTAAATGCGTAATAGGTAGTATTATTTATAAATCGTGGAACAATAGGTGACTATTTGTTGTAAAGGTTGGATAATAATATTGAAAAGAAAGATGGAAGAAAATGTAATACCCGGACCCGACTTACTACAATCTAGGTTCCTACGACTTGGTGCCCCAGCCATTGCCAAACCAATTGCGTCGATAGTCAACTCTATCCTGTCTGCAGGCCATATCCCTAAGACCTGGAAAACTGCCAGAGTTGTCCCAATCTTCAAAAGTGGGGACAAAAACACTGTCTCAAACTACAGGCCAATCTCACTTCTCCCAATTCTATCCAAAGTTATGGAAAAATGTGTCCACTCCCAATTAAGCGAGTTCTACACCAAGACAAATTTCCCTAGCCAATTCCAGTCTGGGTTTCGTCCCAAACACTCCACCGTAACTACCCTGCTAAAAGTTTGCAATGAAATCCAGTGTGGAATGGAACGGGGACAACTCACTGGTGCAGTATTCCTAGATTTTGCAAAGGCTTTTGACACAGTTGATCATGCTATCCTGCTTAACAAACTCCAGAGCTCTGGAATAGGGAAACATGCTTTAAACTGGTTTCAGTCCTACCTATCAGGAAGATCCCAACATGTGTCCATCTCAGGCTCTAACTCCAACCCCCTGGATATCACCTGTGGTGTCCCGCAAGGCTCTGTTCTGGGGCCCCTACTCTTCTCAGTGTTCATTAATGATCTTCCCACAGCTTGTAAGGAAGCCTCAATACACATGTATGCAGATGACACAATCCTGTATGCACACAGCCATAGCCTCTCTGACCTTCAACACATACTTCAGTCTGACTTTTTGAGACTCGAAAACTGGATTTCCCAAAACAAACTGTTTTTAAACACTGACAAGACTGTAACAATGGTATTTGGGACCAAGACTAAATTTGTAAAGCTTCCAGTGACTGAGCTCCTGATTAGAACCAACGCTAAAACCACCCTAACACCTGTCACTAGTTTTAAATACCTGGGCTTATGGTTTGACTCCCACTTAACATTCGGGATGCACATTGATACCCTGACAACCAAGACCTATGCCAAACTAGGGGTACTTTACAGGAACAAATCCTCCCTAAGTCTCCTGGTCAGAAAGCGTATTGCACAGCAGATGCTAATGCCAATTATTGACTATGGAGACATAGTATATGGCTCGGCTCCTCAAACCCACCTTAGCAAACTTGACACCCTCTACAACTCAATTTGTCGTTTTGTTCTCCAATGCAACTACAACACACATCACTGCGAAATGCTCAAAGAACTAGATTGGTCATCACTAGAGTCTAGGCGCAAAGTTCACCTTTCCTGTCTCACCCTCAAATACTTTCTGGGCAAGCTACCCATCTACCTGAACAAGCTCCTCACCCCTACCACATGCAGTACCTATCACCTGAGATCAGACTCCAAAAGACTATTCATGGTCCCAAGACTCAACAAAGTATCCGGACGTTCCTCCTTCTCCTTCCGTGCACCCCAAAACTGGAACAACCTACCAGAGACTCTCATATCCACCACCAGCTTAAGTTCTTTTAAATCTAAGGCTGTCTCACACTTTAATCTGGTCTGTAACTGTTTCATAAGCTCATAATATATATTTTCTTTAACTGTGCATGCAATGTCTTGTATATAAATGTATACCTTGTTCATTTATGTAACTGTATTTGTAACCATGTATTATTTGTTTTACTCTGTGCCCAGGACATACTTGAAAACGAGAGGTAACTCTCAATGTATTACTTCCTGGTAAAATATTTTATAAATAAATAAATAAATAATACGATGTTGTATAAAAATGGTTTATTGTAACCACACCACAGTACAATGTATATTTTGGTGACATAAGTGATGTGAAAATGTGAGGCGTGTGTCCTGCTAGGGTGTGAGGCGGCGGGTGGGTGTTCAGTACGGGTGGCACGTGGGTAGTGAGTGCTGGCTGTGGGTGGGGGTCCTGCTAGGGTGTGAGGCGGCGGGTGTGTGGCGAGTGCAGGTGACAGCTGGTCAGTGATATTGTTGCGTAGGGGCAGGATGCGGCAGGTGTGTGTCGAGTGTGTGGGGTGGGTGAGAGGTGGTGGGTGTGTGTCGAGTGTGGCGGGTGTCTGTTGAGTGCGTGCGGCGGCTGTGTGGCGCAGGGGTGTGAGCGGTGGGCGGGTGAAAGGCAGAAGTGCGGGTGGGCGAAAGGCAGAGGCGGGAGGGCGGATGATAGGCGTTGAAGGAGGGGAGGTGAGGTCGGAGGGGTGGTGGGGGGTGGTGAGGGGAGGTGAAGGGGGGCGGAGGGGAGGTCGGAGGGGAGGTGAGGATGGGTGGTGAGAGGGGGGGTGGTGGGGGATGGTAAGGGGGGGTGAAGGGGGGGCGGAGGGGAGGTGAAGGGGGCGGAGGGGAGGTGGAGGGGAGGTGAAGGGGGTTGGCAGGAGGTGAAGGGAGGGGGGGGTGACAGGAGGTGAAGGGGGGGGGACAGGAGGCGAAGGGGGGGTGACAGGAGGTGAAGGGAGGAAGGGAAGGGGGAGGTGGAGGAGGGGAAGGGGGAAGAGGGAGGTGGGGAAGGGGAGAGGTGGGGGAGGAGGGGAAGGGGGGAGGAGAAGGGGGGAGGTGGGAGGGGGGAAGGTGGGGAGGTGGGGGAAAGGGTGAAGGGGGGAGGTGGGGGAAAGGGTGAAGGGGGGAGGGGGGAGGTAAGGGTGAAGGGGGGGAGGGGTGAAGGGGGAAAGGTGGGGGAGGGGGAAAGGGGGGAAAGGTGGGGAGGGGGGAGGTGGTGGGAAGGGGGGAAGAAGGGGGAGGTGGTGGGAAGGGGGGAGGAGGGTGGGAAGGGAGGGGGAGGTGGTGGGAAGGGGGGGAGGTGGTGGGGAGGTGGGGGAAAGGGTGAAGGGGGGAGGGGGGAGGTAAGGGTGAAGGGGGGAGGGGTGAAGGGGGAAAGGTGGGGGAGGGGGAAGGGGGGAAGGGGGGAGGTGGTGGGAAGGGGGGAAGGGGGGAGGTGGTGGGAAGGGGGGAAGTGGTGGGAAGGGGGGAAGAAGGGGGGAGGAGGGGGGAGGGTGGGAAGTGAGGGGGAGGTGGTGGGAAGGGGGGGAGGTGGTGGGAAGGTGGGGGGGAGGTGGGAAGGGGGGGGAGGTGGGAAGGGGGGAGGGGGCGGGAAGGAGGGAAGGGGGGGAGGTGGTGGGAAGGGGGGAAGGTGGTGGGAAGGGGGGGGGAGGTAGTGGGAAGGGAGGGGAGGTGGTGGGAAGGGGTGGAGGTGGTGGGAAGGGGGGGGGAGGTGGGAGGTGGTGGGAGGTTGTAAGGGGGGAGTGAAGGTAAGGTGAAGGGGGTGAAGGTGGGGATGAAGGTGGGGGTGGAGGGGGCGGTGAAGGTGGGGGTGGAAGGGGCGGTGAAGGTGGAGGGGGGGTGAAGGTGGGGGTGAAGGTGGGGGTGGAGGGGAGGTGAAGGTGGAGGGAGGGTGAAGGTGGGGGTGGAGGGGAGGTGAAGGTGGGGGTGGAGGGGAGGTGAAGGTGGGGGTGGAGGGGAGGTGAAGGGGGGGTGGAGGGGAGGTGAAGCGGGGGTGGAGGGGAGGTGAAGCGGGGGTGGGGGGGAGGTGAAGCGGGGGTGGGGGGAGGTGAAGCGGGGGTGGAGGGGAGGTGAAGCGGGGGTGGAGGGGAGGTGAAGCAGGGGTGGAGGGGAGGTGAAGGGGGGTTGGAGGGGAGGTGAAGGGGGGTTGGAGGGGTGGTGAAGCGGGGGTGGAGGGGAGGTGAAGCGGGGGTGGAGGGGAGGTGAAGGGGGGTTGGAGGGGAGGTGAAGGGGGGTTGGAGGGAGGTGAAGGGGGGGGTGGAGGGGAGGTGAAGGGGGGGGGGGTGAAGAGGGGAGGTGAAGGGGGGGGTGGAGGGGAGGTGAAGGGGGGGGGTGGAGGGGAGGTGAAGGGGGGTGGAGGGGAGGGGGTGGAGGGGAGGTGAAGGGGGGGTGGAGGGGAGGTGAAGGGGGGGGTGGAGGGGTGTGGAGGGGTGTGGAGGGGAGGTGGAGGGGATGTGGAAGGGAGGGGAAGTGTAGTGAGGGGTGGGTGAGGGGAGGTGAAGGGGAGGTGAGGGGTGGGTGAGGGGAGGTGAAGGGGAGGTGAGGGGTGGGTGAGGGGAGGTGAAGGCCGCTCACTCACCCATCCGGCAGGTCCCACATGGATCTGAGGCGGGAGGCAGCTTGTTGTGGCCGCTCCCCTGCTGTGTCCCTGGCGCGCGCTCGCTCACTCCGCTCCCCCGCTGACTGTAGCGGCGCCGGGGGGGGTGGAGGGGAAGTGAGTGAGGGGAGGTGAAGGCCGCTCACTCACCCGTCCGGCAGCTCCCTCACCCGTCCGGCAGCTACCACGTGGAGGGGGGGGGTGAAAGCGCGGGAAAGAGCGGGAGATGTGCTGCTAACACTGTGAGCCCCGCTAATGTATGTAACACCCCCCCCCGTGTGTGTGTGACAGTGTGTGTGTGTGTGTGTGTGTGTGTGTGTGTGTGTGTGTGTGACAGTGTGTGTGTGTGTGTGTGTGTGTGTGTGTGTGTGTGTGTGTGTGTGTGTGTGTGTGTGTGTGTGTGTGTGTGTGTGTGTGTGTGTGTGTGTGTGTGTGTGACAGTGTGTGTGTGTGACAGTGTGTGTGTGTGTGTGTGTGTGTGTGTGTGTGTGTGTGTGTGTGTGTGTGTGTGTGTGCGTGTGTGTGTGTGTGTGTGACAGTGTGTGTGTGTGTGTGTGTGTGTGTGTGTGTGTGTGACAGTGTGTGTGTGTGTGTGTGTGTGTGTGTGTGTGTGTGTGTGTGTGTGTGTGTGTGTGTGTGTGTGTGTGTGTGTGTGTGTGTGTGTGTGTGTGTGTGTGTGTGTGTGACAGTGTGTGTGTGTGTGTGTGTGTGTGTGTGTGTGTCCTTCACTCCGCCTCAGGCCAATGAGAGGTGTGCGGGGGCGGGCGGGCGGCCCAAGGGAGCAATCTCATTGGCCTGGCGCAAGGTCCAATGAGATTGTCGCTAGGGACACGGGGAGGGGCACAGGGAGACACATACAGACCCGGACACATAGGACACTTTCAGAAATATATAGTAGATACCACCTGGGCAGATATTATAGAACAGAACCCTTTGCTGATCTAAGTTACGATCTCACATACTGTATATAGAGAAAAGGAAGTTTGTGCCGAGCTCCTAAGTGAAACTTCTTTGCATTTTGTCACTGAAATGGTATTTTGATTTTTTATGATTTTGATTGAATGAAACATTTGAGTTTTTTCTTTTTTTCCCCAGCATAAATGTCCATAGTATGAGTTGGAATAGATGATAAAATTGACCTATGATAACTACATTAAGATACAAATATTTTGGATTGTAAATTATCTAAATTCCGTTACTCTCAAAAGTCTTTCATACAATCAAAATCATAATAATCAAAATACAACATTAGTGAAAAAACGCAAAGAAGTTTGAGTTACAACACGTGTGCTGGACACAAACTCCCTATTTTTTTTTTACAATCATTACAGTGACTATATTATAATTATCTATATAGAATTCATGAGTTATATGTTTACATATCTTGCATCTTTACACGTCTCCAGTTTTTATTAGAAACGGTACATTTGTAAATGTTTTGCTGTTTGCACTTCTATATTTGTTGTTTGATTGTGTATGTGTAAACCACACACTACAGGTGTGTGTGTTTTCCCCCTGCCTCTGTGTATCTGCTGGCGGGGCTAGCCACCTCTGATCCTGCTCGGGGGTGGTGGGTGCCTCTGCGCATGTGCTAGTTGTGCCATGCCCTTCTGTGCATGCACTGCCGGTTGCTGCTTTTATACATGTGCTGTCGACTGCATTGCGCATGCGTGAACATTGATGTGAACTTGTGCACATGCGCAGACGTTTCATACTGTTTCTGCGTGTGCTCGGCCATTGCTGGTCACTTATCCGGCCTGATTCTGCGCCTGCGCATTCCCTTACTTCTGTTACAAATTCCGTCCACATGGAGGCGCATGCGCGAAGGCTAAGGGAATGGATGCTTGAGGTGTGAGCTCCTTCCCCTTCGGCAAAAACACAGCATTTAATGAGCATAAAAACCAGTACAAACACCTAAAAAGTTATATATTCGCAAAGCGGACGCTAGCGAGATGCAAACAAGACCGAAATCGGGCAGAGCTGTGGCCATACTCACGACTTATTTCAATAAGTCCGATCCAGTGCGCACACACAGAGCGGGAACTCCATCGCCGCATGTGGAATCAGAATCGGAGGAAGAACAAGGAACGGCTGAGCGAGCAGAGCCCCGGGACACAGAGGCGATGACCAGAAAAATCATGAGGGAGTTTTGCAACGAGCTAAAGGCTTATATGCACACAGAACTCCCTGACTTACGGCACGACATAAACGGCATTGGCGCCAGAACTGATGAGTTAGAAACGCGGCTGGATTCCACAATAAAAACGGTGCGCAAGAATGAGAAAACTACAGCCAATCTGCAAGCACAAATCAATGACCTCGCCAACAAACAAGAGGATGTGGAAAATCGAGACCGCCGTAATAATATCAGGGTGCGGGGTGTCCCTGAGGAAATCGCGGACCCTGAGGAGTTTGTCACAAAATGGCTGCCAAGCCTATTCCCGGATAAGCCAGAGGCAGACTTGCACCTTGACAGATGTCATTGGGCCCTCAGATCAAAACCTCAGCCAAATGACCCCCCAAGGGATATCATAGTACGGCTCCACTATTTCAGAATAAAAGAAGCAGTGTGCCAAATTGCTAGAGCCTCGGGCACTGGGGAGTTTGAGGGGATCAAACTCCTGATTTTTCAGGACCTTGCACCCACTACCCTGCTCAAGCGGAAGACCCTTACGCCGGTAACCAGACTTCTGAGGGATAAGGGCATAAGGTACCGATGGGTTTTTCCCTTCGGTCTCCTTGTCCTAAAAAACGGCACAGCCCACACCCTGCGAAGTCCGGAAGATCAGGACCGGTTCCTGCAGAAGCAGGGCCTAAAAGGAAAGGTCACTGACCTGAGCGATGCGGAGACGTCTTCCCTCGAGCCTGGCTGGAACAGGGTGACGCACCAACGCGGTAACTCGCAGGAAAAGTCCCTTAATTGATGTCCATCAAAGACCAATTAAGTCTTAAAAGGGCATCGCCACTGGACTGTTCGTTTGTCCGCGAGAGACAGCAATAAAGTTGGGTAATTCAATCATCCATAAAGGAGCGGCGGCCATCTTGGTGTCCCTGAGTGGAAAAATTAATAAATAGCAGAGAAGACAAAGCAACGTCCCCTGGAGCTCCCGATGAATCTTGTAAAGACCCCGGTGGGGAAGCCATCGCAGCGCGCGTCGTGCGCCCCCCCCCCACCTCCTTTGCCCTCCTGTGTGCCCTGTTGTCCCCCCCCTGCCTAAGGCGGATCTTAGTGACCTGAGCGGTTGCCGGCACGGAGAATGGCAGCGGAAGCAGGACACATGCGGCGGCGATAGACCACAGTTGTCCCCGGTGAAGAAGACAAATAAGGAAGCAGGGCTTCAATGAATGCACTGTTGTTCCCCTGGTGCTTGGGGGGTGCGGGGGGGGGGTGGATTTGGGAGGGGGGGGGCTATGCATACTTTACGGGTTGGATACTGGGTGGAGGGGGGGGGACTTACCAAGCATGCCCAACAGCATAATTGGGAGTTGGGCAAAAGGTTGAGACATCCTCCTACCCATATACAAAGCAGCAAGACATATGCAGGGCGCAAATAGAACACGGAGCACAGTGAAGGGGGATTAGAAGGCATACCCTAGGGGCTGCCAATCCTCCCTATGACACCTAACTTGATAGTTTATACAGAAGGCTGTTCACCACCGGGGCACTAGTGGACTAACTCAATTTTCACAGAAACAGCTTAGATACCAGGATGGTGTGCCGCAGTTAAACAAGTTGATAGCAGATTACCCAAGATACCTTAGGTTACCCCTGTCCCAAACAGAGTTGTTAAAAGTTTATTCATTCGTGTGTTAAAAGTACATAGTTCGTACTGGTTACTATCTTCAAGAGAGCCGAAGGGGGGGGCTCCCCCTTCCCTGGCTGCCACTATGTGGCCGAAACAGTATGCCCTGACTAGTCACAGGACATACCACAAAGTCCTTAGGAGAGAGCATGCCCGGACTAGGCCGGGCAGCCGTACAATGAGTGCAGACATTTGTAAACACTATGCTTTCCCAAAGGCAAGAGATCCAAAAAGGTCATTGACCTTAGTTGGATCTCCGCAGTTGTTTCTGTTGTTGTTTTTTGTTTTCTTTCCTCCCCCCCTCCCACCCGTTGGATGGCCACGAGACCCGCTATGTGCTGAAGCCCATGCCAAGGACTCCTCCAAAACATGGACAAAGGATGAGATGGTACAACGCACTCCACCACGTCACACCCTACACGTATCATTTGTAATAGTTCAACACAACACCTCACAATGGGGTTGATTATTCTTTCCCATAATGTGAAGGGTTTGAATAGTCCGGGTAAGAGGAAGGTGGCATGTGCGGATTATCAGAGGCGACAGGCTGATATTATACTAGTCCAAGAAACGCATTTTAGCACTACCAGTGCACCAAAATACTTGGACAAACACTACAGGCAATTTTATACCTCATCCTCGGCCAAGAAAAAACAAGGGGTAGCGATTATCTTCCATAATAAATGTCCATTCCAAGTTGATAAGATAATCAAAGACAAGGAAGGCAGACACCTAATCTTGATAGGATCAATCAATGGCCAAATACTTACATTAGCAACGATATATGCCCCAAACAACCACGACACAACATTTTTCACAACATTTTTCAACAAGCTACATAAAGTCGCACAAGGCCCAATAATCGTAGCGAGTGACTTCAACACCACCCTTAATCCTAAACTCGATAGGTCGGGTCCACCACAGCGTTATCCCAAATCTATACTAAATGCTTTGCGGCGGGGCCTAAAAAAGAATAACCTTCTAGATATTTGGAGGGAGCAACATCCCCACGATAGGGATTATACATTTTTCTCACACCCACACTCGACATATAGCAGGATCGACTACTTCTTTATCTCTAGCAGACTGGTCCCAAAGATCTCCCATACCGGGATCCATGATATTTCATGGTCAGATCATGCATCTATAGAGCTAAGGTGCACACAATTCATTCTAGATAGAACTGGAGCAAACTGGAAACTGAATGAATCCCTCCTGAAAAATCCGGAAATCTCTCAGTTAATTGCAGAGGAAATAAAACAATATTTTAAGATCAACGCCGGCTCAGTGAGCTCTCAGCTATCCCTGTGGGAGGCCCATAAGGCGACCCTGAGAGGGGTTCTTATTGGCATGGCCTCAAAAAGGAAAGAGAGGCTAAGATCCGGTTATTACAATCTACACTAAAGCAGCTTTCAAATAATCATAAACAAACCAATAACCCAAGCATCCTTACAAAACTGAAGGATGTAAAAATCGAATTAAATCTGTTGTTAACCTCCCAGGCTGATACTTCATTGAACTGGTCAAAGAGGATGTTTTTTGATAAGGCGAACAAGCCAGATACTATGCTTGCAAACAAATTAAGATACAAAACCCCAAATTATAATATCCAAGCTATTAGAAGGAAATCAGGCATTATCCCCGGAAATCCTAAAATTATAGTGGAGGAATTCAAATCATATTATGAAAATCTCTATAACGGAGATAAAATAGCGCATAATCTTCAGACCGACAGAGCTCGTGGGAATTTTCTCGCCAACTCTAACCTAACGAAGCTGACGGTAGAGGAGAGAGAGGTCTAGGGCAGAGAGTTTACTCTAGAAGAGGTTTCCCTAGTTATCGACAACTTGAAGGCGTCGATGGCACTGGGGCCAGACGGCTTCTCAGGCCTATATTATAAAAAAATTAGTGAAATATTAGCTCCCTACCTGCTCAAAATGTTTAATGCGGTACTAGCAGGATGCCCCTTCCCGAACATATGCTCCAAGCGTCAATATCGATAATCCATAAACCAGGAAAAGATCCCCTAGATTGTAAGAGTTATAGGCCCATCTCACTCATTAACACAGATATCAAAATCTATGCTAAATTAATTGCCAACCATTTAAGTCAGATCCTACCTAGACTGATACACCCAGATCAAGTCGGCTTTGTTAAAGATAGACAAGCGGCCGATAACATCCGACGAATCATTGATCTGCTAGAAATAGCCAATGTCAACAAAGTAAAAGTTATGGTGTTAAGTCTAGATGCCGAAAAGGCTTTTGATAGGATCGACTGGGCATACTTAAAAGATACGCTTGGAGCATTTGGATTCGATGGTCACTTAACCACGGCCATAATGGCGCTTTACGCAGGCCCAACAGCTAGAGTTATCCATCAAGGTTTCCCCTCAGATCCTTTCAAGATCAGAAGTAGAACAAGACAGGGTTGCCCCCTATCTCCCCTGCTCTTCGCCATGTGTATGGAGCTACTAGCGGCTCAAATCAGGGAAAACCCAGATATTTCAGGGATTGAAATTGAGTCCCAAGTTCACAAAATTGCTCTCTATGCGGACGATGTACTTCAGGTATTGTCCAAGCCACTCACCTCTCTCCCCAATCTCTTCAGCTTGTTGGATAATTTTAACAAAATATCAGGGTTCAAGATCAACCAAACAAAATCAGAGGCCTTAAATGTCACAATCCCGAAAGCTGAAGAAAAACTTATATCACTTAATTTTAACTTCCGGTGGCAAAACAAGGCGATCAAATACCTGGGGGTCTTTATTACCCGTAACTTTAAGGAAATCTACAAAGCTAACTACCCCAAGCTCATCCGAGCCCTGAGAGAAGATCTAAGGCGCTGGTCAAAATTTAATATCTCATGGATAGGCAAAATATACAGTATAAAGATGAATTTACTCCCACGCATATTATACTTGTTTCAAACACTCCCAGTACCCATAAATCTGACAGAAATGAACAAGTTACAAGCCACCTTATCCAAATTTATATGGGGAGGCAAAAAAGCGCGAATTAACAAACAAACATTATTGAAACAACCAACAGAAGGTGGCTTGGCAGCACCTTGCTTGGTATCATATTACAGAGCGGCCCAATTATGTCAAATTTCTCAATGGCAGACAAACCCCGATTTGAAAAGATGGGTGGCATTAGAGAGCACGGCTTGTTCCCCATTGGAGCTAAGCCAACTAATATGGACCCCAAAAATAGCGAGATTACAAGCTATACACTAGCCGCTATCCTCAATGACCAACTCATTAGCAATCTGGGACGCAGTCAAATTTAAATGTGGCCTTACAACCAAAAATACACTGATGACACCCCTGTGGGGGAATCCACACTTTACTCCAGGTCTAGATAGTGCAAACTTTATACTGTGGAAACACAATAATATCTCAAGACTAAAGGATCTGGAGGGAGGAGACAAAATTATAACATTCGACCAAATTAGAGTAGACAAAAAGCTCCCCCACTCTGAATTTTTTAGGTACCTCCAGATCAGAGCATTCTATAATAAAACTAACCCACATCCCCCATTGACGACATTCGAAAAGCTCTGTCTCAGAAAGACTACTACTAAGGGTCTCACATCGCAGTTGTATAGAGAAGTAGTCGGTTCAGCGGCCAAAGTCTCCCAGAAATTAGGGTACATGATAAAATGGGAAGCAGACCTAGGCGAGACTCTAGACGAAGAAACATGGACCCAAATAGCAACGGCAGCGGCCAAGAGCTCAATTTGTACGACATTGAAGGAGAACGCATATAAAGTCCTGATGAGGTGGTATCTGACCCCACTCAAACTATCGAAATTTACCAAAGGATACTCCCCATTGTGCCCTCAACAATGCGGAGACCCCGCGGATCTGTTACATATGCTGTGGTCCTGCCCTCGACTAGCACCGTTATGGCATACAATCAAAGATTGGCTAGAGAGGATTTTGGGCCTCAAAATACCATTCGACCCAGGGCTCTTCTTATTGGGCAGAGCTCACAGGGGAATTCCAAAAGCAGATCTCAAACTTATTGCTCACTTTGCAACAGCGGCGAGGTGCGAGATCGCAGCATTATGGAAACAATGTGAAATTCCATCAATCCCCAAGATTCGGAACAGAATTTGGTTCGTCTGCCAGATGGAAAAATTAACAAGTTTAGTTAATGACACTGGCGAAAATTTTCTAAAAGTCTGGACGCCATGGCTGGCACAGACAGACATCCCAGGAGTAGAAAGAACCACAATATTGCTTTGATAATTAGAAAGTGCGTTCTCCTATGATGCAGTAACAGATAGGAGTCTCGGGGGAGTTTAAGCACAAACAAAATACACAGGGCCAGGCGTAAAGAGGATACACCCCATGAACTTGAGGAAAACAAGGCGGCATCGAAGACTTGGTGCGGTACCGTGGCATTCCAACCCCCCCCCACCCCTCCCGTCCCCTCTCTACCGTCCCCTTTTTTTTTTTTTAGTTCTTTATTATTTTTAACTAGCTGAGAAACCCGGCGTTGCCCGGGATGTGAAGTGTGAATAAGTATGTGTAAATGTTGTATGTGAAAGTTGTAATGTGATGCCAATGTTATGTAATATTAGTTAGAATTGTGTTTGTAAATCAACAGTAGTAGAAAGCACATGTATATGAGGGCAAATGTTTGAAGTGTATGTTAGTTGTTACGGTAGTTATTTTTGAAAATGTTATTGTTGGAAATGCTTCTTGAAAGATGTGAATGTCCATTGTTGAGAGGAGTGTATTTGATGTAATGTTAAAGTGTGTGTTGTAAAAGAATGTAGTAATAAAAGATGACAGTAGTGTATTGAGTGTCTTTCATTTTTTTGTAATTTCTTATGGCAATATGTAGAGTTCATGGAAATTGAGGAAAGTCAATGTTCATTGTAATGCTTGTTTGTAAACGACATTTTTGGTAGTTCCAGTTGGAGCAAAGATGTACAATTGTTGGGGGGATCCAACTCTAGAGCACGCAACATATAACTGGCCGTGGGAGAAACATGGTGATTCTAAGTTGATACCAGTGCACTTTATGGACTGTCCTTGTGCTTTGTTAATGGTGATAGCAAAAGCTAGTTTGATGGGGAACTGTAGCCGTTTGAAAGTAAAAGGCATGTCTGTAGGAATGAGTGGAATGCGGGGGATGAAGACATCTTGGCCTTTGGCGTTGCCAGTTAAGATAGTAGCTTCAATTAGGTTGGGCATCAATGTTTTTATGCACAGTCTGGTTCCATTACAAAGGTTAGGTGTGTGTAGGTTGCGAAGTAGCATGATGGGTGCTCCAACTTTGAGGCGAAGATGATGTGGTGGCATCCCTGATGGTTCGAGGGAGTGTAGGAATTCAGGTGGATAGTTAACGGCTTCATCGCAATCCACAACTGTATCGATTGAGTTGTATTGAGTAATTGTGTTTGGAATAATGTCTTGAATTTGATGATTGATGTCATTGACAGAAGTATTTTTGGCAGCAAGGATGGCTCTTTCACAGAGCCACTGGTGGTTTGTGTAATTGTGTAAGAGATTTGGATAGACGTGATGTATGAGATCTTCAAGTGATGTCATCATGTGACAAAAATGTGTGGGAAAAGCAATTTCACCTGATGTTAAGTCAGTAGGTAAAGTACCTTCACCTATTTGAAGAAGTGTGCGTGCAAAAAGTTGTTCATTTGAGTGGCCGAGAAGTTGGACTCGCATATTGGTTGTTAATGGAAAATGTTTGACATGTCGCCATAAAATAGAGGATTTAAGGCATGCATGAAGTTCGTCTGCTGGTGTGGATCGTGGTATGACTGGAAGTGTTTGTCTGAAATCACCAGCTAAAAGAATTACAGCGCCACCCATTATTTGTTTATTGTTACGCAAGTCTTGCAAGGTTCTATTAAGGGCTTCAAGTGCTTTTTTATGCGCCATGGTACACTCATCCCAAACAATAAGTTTGCAAATTTGAAGAACACGGGCTTGGCCAGATGTCTTGGTAATATTACATGTTGGGTTTTCTTCATGAGCAATGTTTAGTGGTAATTTAAGAGCTGAGTGCACAGTTCTTCCTCCATCCATAAGAGTGGCTGCAATGCCAGATGATGCAAGTGCAAGTGCAACATGATTGTGCATTCTTATTTCTGCAAGGAGTAAATTTATGAGAAATGTTTTGCCTGTTCCACCTGGAGCATGAAGAAACAGGATTGCACCTTGTTCGTTGTTTATGTGCTGCATGATGTTGTCATAGGTGTTAAGTTGTTGTGGAATTAACATTGGTTTTCTTGTGGCAACATATTCTTGTAGTATGGAAATATTGTATTGTTTCTCTCGCATAAGGTCTGTATTGAGTACATCGTGATGATGACGTTGGGGAGCTTCTAGACCTAATTGAAGTAGTGTTTTGTTATTGATAGAGAGACATGTATCTTCTAACAATATGAGTACCTCGTTGAAAATGTCAGGTGAAAAGGTAACATTGAGTGATGGGTTGTGTCTCTGTGCTTTGTGAAGTATATCTTCACTCATGCTTTCTCGATATGTGTTCCATAGAGTGTTGGTGTTTGATGGGTTGCACGTGGTAAGGATAATGGCAAAAAGATTTCGAATTTTGGTTGGCAATGACTGTAATGTAGCTTCGGCTAATGTAGTATTCCAGTGTTGATCATCCTCTAGTAATCCAAGTTTTTGGCAAGCTTCTCGATAAGTCTCACACACTTGACCGTTGACAGTTTTTATAGCGTCAAAAGATGTTGGGCCTGGAACGGTATGAAGTAGAATTCAGAGAAAGAAGCATTCAGCGTTGTTTGGGTGAAGTGTGTAGACACGCCCTAAGGCTTCACTTGCAAGGGCATCAGTTCCGGGAACAGGTGTGCCCTGCTTTCTTTTCTTGAACTGTTTTGTGGATGCATTCCAAGTGTAATATCGTGGAGTTTGTGGATAAAGCAATGTGCGTGCAAAAGAGTCGTGTTGACATAATTGAAAGAAGGCAGTTAAAGTAGTGTTTGGTGGTTGAGCAGCAAGTGCCTCTGCGTTGGCAGGTGTGAAATATACTCTCTGTCCATTTTCTAAATGAATAGTCAGGTGAACAACGGTTGGGTGTCGTTCGTGAATGGGAAAAGCGAAAATCCTCCAAACGGCTTCATTACTACTTATATATCTTTCTAGCTGGTAGAGTGTAACTTCGTCATGGATGTGTTCATTTGTGATTCCAAAAATGGCCATGTCGCTTCCTTTGTTGACATACTTGCAAATGTATTTAATTGATTTAACAGAATTACAGTATTCCACATTAATGTGTGCGTTATAAATTTTTGTAAGAAGTGGACAATATGGAACAACCCATTTGTTGTCGACTTGGATGTGTTTGTTGTTGCGAATAGTAATTGTTGCTGTGTATCCGCCGTCTGTGGGAGCGCGTCTTCGATATTGAGGATATCCATCATCTCCACTTTGTGTGTCTGCAATGAATGTTTTAGGGAATTGTTTGGTGCATTTACCGTCTTTCATACATGGTGCATGAATATTGATGTTTCCACATGGTCCATGAATCATATTTTTAGTGACTATTGCAAATAGTATAGGGTCTTCTTGAGGATTAGGCAACTCAGCAGAGATAACGTTATCGATGTCAATGGAATGTAGTTTTTCTTTGAGCCATATAAGAATATGAGCATGTGGAAGACCTCTTTTCTGCCATTCTATTGAGTACATCCAGCATCGTGTTTGTCCAAATATATGTCTTAGTGATGATGTGAATTAATGTGATGAGTTTTTGGCGAAATACTCTTGCGATTAAGTCGTGTCGATCACTGTGAGCCTGTCCATCCTGAAGTTCTTGTTTTATTTCTGGCCAAGCTGGATTACATGTAAATGTAATAAAAAAGTCTGGTCGTCCATATGCGCGAACATATTCCATAGCATCCTGAGCATATTCGTGCATGTGTCGAGGACTTCCCGTGAATGTTGCTGGTAGAATGAACATTTTTCCAATTCTATTGGCGAAACGCGTAGAGTGGACCCGCCCAGGAAGTGAGAGGATTGGTGCTGCAAGCTGTCAATCTGCTGCCGAACCAGAAGTGACGCGACGGAGCTGATCGCGCCCACCGGAAGTGACGTATCGCGTCAGAGACATCGCTGGAGGAGATTCCCACGCTGATACAGTGCAGAGGAAGCCACGGGGAGACTGTGGAGAAGCCCATCCGAGACGGCGGCGGTGCGGTGAGCTGCGGCAACCACCCTTACACTCCTTATCACTTATACAGTGAATAACGCACATATTGATTTTTAACATTGTGAGTGCACATTTTAATACTATATAAAGTTTATCCCTATACCATTGATCTGCACCATGGAGGTCTGTTTTTATCTTTCCATGTACGTTTGCAACTGACATCCCAGTTCTAGCTGCTTCCTGCATATGTCCAGTGATATCCACCTGACTTCACATATCCCGCCACTGCACTTATCCTACTAACTTTCTGTGAGTAGGGAGCACACAGGGGCCAAGCATCATATATCACCCTTGAACAAAATTGTTTGCACTTAGTGTGTTTTTTTCTTTGTTGTTCTTTCCCTACATGCTCCCCCTGGGTTGAGAAAATACATATTGATCATCTGGGACCAGTGAAGACAGTCCCTTCCAGAGGGTCTGAGCAGGGGGTTACAACCTATATTATACTTTTTTTCACTATTGCACTATTTTTAGGCACTATATTATTCTGAATCACTATATGTGTGTTATATAGTCACTGTATTTTAAGTGATCACTAGTATTTAATTAGCGCCAGATTTTTCACCAATCACGTTGCAACGTTACCATCGTTGCCAACAGCATCCCTGAGATGTATGTATTGATCAACGCGTAGTTTTTTTTGATGTAAGCGTATGTATAGAAGACGCTCACTTTCAATTTTAGCATACATGTCAACAATAAACTGATGAAATAGTTGTCGACAATGTAAAATGTGGTTTTGCGATGCATCTCGTATCATTAATCTGTAAGCGTAGAAGTCCATAGCGGATACAGTTTTGTTAGTGTTTGCCTTTGAAGTTGGGTGTACTTGCATGATGTTGAAGTGATAGCCATCGTCACCGTTCCAAAGTATGAGAGGGTATTGAAGAGCATCATATGAGCGATGTGTTTCAGAAATGCGTGTGAGTGAATGAGCGCGCCGCTGAAGAATTATGTCCCGTGTATTAAATTGTTCCCCCGCTATAACAATAGCGACTTCGTTGATTTGAGGTGCATTAAAGCGACGTTCATGTTGACCCACTGGTGTTTTGTCGGCTCGGATAATGACTTGATAGTCATCAGTTGGCATGCGTTCAAGTGATGTTTTGAATGTGTTAATGAGATGGTTGTGTTGATGTAACATCCTTTGTAAGGAGATGACAATGTCACGTCTTGTATTGGGTATCCAATGGCATCGTTGATCAGCTTCTTGTTGTTCATCGCCCATGAAGTAAATTTGCAAGAATTGTGGATCTTGGTCTGGTAATGGGAGAAGAGAGCCGGCCCTGTGGTAAACTTGACCTTGTACTTTAAAAGTACTTTTAAATCCAATTTGTTCAACTATGGATGTAGCACCAAAGGATGTCATTTGGAAACAGGAGTTGTATTTGCGTATGTTTTGTAGGAAATGTTTAGATTCTGAAGTTGTCCCTGACATGTATGAAAGAAGTGGATTTGGGGGTGAGTGTAGAGGTGGTAGCTGAACTTTGCCATTGCTGCAGCACATTCCAGCTGATTCATGTTGGAATTTTTTTGCTTGACAGTAGCGACATATAGTGTCCATGTGTCCAATGTTGACCTTTGGATGTTGCTGGTATAGTATGTGTGGATTATATATGAAAGCGGCACGTAGCAAAGTGTAATTAGTTGAATGCGTACATGTAGTATGTGTGTCTTGTAGTGCTTGTTGTACTGTGTGTGTTGGTGTGTCTTGGTGTTGTTTTGATGTGCGCCGTATTGTTCTGTCTTTGGCAAGGCGTGTTTCATGTTGTTGTGGAGTCTCGGTGGCTCTTCTTGTTGTAGCTCGTAGTCGCATTTTCTGCAGACGTATTTCATGTTGTTCTGTAGTCTCTGCGTCTCGTGATGTTGTAGCACGTTGTTGGTCTTTTGCAAGGCGTGCCTCATGCTGTTCTGTAGTCTCTGAGGGTCTGGATGTTGTAGTACGTTGTTGGTGTTCTGTAGTGTGAGCGTCTGTTGATGTAGTGGGTGTGTCTCTGTGTTTTTGTTGTTGTTGTTCTCGTTGTGTTGCTCTTCTGATTCTGGCTCTGTCTCTTTGTTGTGCAAGGCGTGTTTGGCGCTGTAGTGTTTCATTAGCAGGTGATGTTGTGTGTGTGTGTTGTTGAGTAGTTGTGTTAGGATGCTGTGTGTGTATTTGTGCATTTGATATACCTGCTGTGTGTGTATTAAATGGAATTAGTGTGTGATGTTGTTGTGTGTAATGTGTTGGTGTTGATGTTGTGGTTGTGAGGATTTGTTGTTGACCTATTGTGTATTCCGTTGTGAGTTGTTTGTTAGCATTGTGTGCGTGGATTTCAATGTGTGTGAAATGGGTGTGTGCATTGTGTGGTGCAGTACATTTAATTTGTGTGTGTGTGTGCGTGTCACGTTCATTGTCAGGCTGTGTATGTTTTGTTTTGCGAAGGTGTTTTTTGGGTGGCATGTTTTGTGTTGTGAAGATGTGTGTTTTGTGTTGTTGTTGTGATGTGCGTTATTGTAGGTGTTGTAGAGGTGTTGTGTGTGTAAGTTGTGATGTGTTGTTAAAAGTTGTTGATGTGTGTGTTGAGGTAGGTGTTGTGTGTGATGTTAGTGAAGTGTTTCAGTGCGATTGTGTTTAAAATACTTCCTGATGTTGTTTGTGGCATGTTTTTGAGTGTAGTGTGTGGCATAGAATGACAGGATGTTTGCGTGTGTGTGTGTGTGTGTATGAGGGGGTTTTGTGTGGGTGAGTGTTGTGTACATTATACAGACAGTAAAATAGTTAGGAAAACATATTTTATTTCAACGAACATCTGATTTCCAGTGGTAGGTGTTGTCATACACTGTGTGAGGTAGCGGGATAGGGGGAGGAACATTGGTGGCATGGTGTGTGAGTGTAGGCCGCGGCCTCGCGGTCCGGTTGCGGTAGGGAGCTGTGTGAGGTGCAGGAGATGAGGCGTGCTGTGCGGTCCGCGGGAGCTACACTGTGTGAGGTAGCGGGATAGGGGGAGGGACATCGTTGCCATGGTGTGTGAGTGTAGGCCGCGGCCTCGCGGTCCGGTTGCGGTAGGGAGCTGTGTGAGGTGCAGGAGATGAGGCGTGCTGTGCGGTCCGCGGGAGCTACACGGTGTGAGGTAGCGGGATAGGGGGAGGGACATCGTTGCCATGGTGTGTGAGTGTAGGCCGCGGCCTCGCGGTCCGGTTGCGGTAGGGAGCTGTGTGAGGTGCAGGAGATGTGGCGTGCTGTGCGGTCCGCGGGAGATACACTGTGTGAGGTAGCGGGATAGGGGGAGGGACATCGTTGCCATGGTGTGTGAGTGTAGGCCGCGGCCTCGCGGTCCGGTTGCGGTAGGCCTCGGACATAGTGCACTGAGCAGCGCTGAGCAGTGCTCTCGCTTGCTGACGCTCGCGCTACCAGGAGCTTTTTGCTGTCCTGACAGAGGAGACAGCAAGCGCGCTTGGGAGGCGGGTATCACTGTGTGTGTGTGTCACTTGGTAGCTGTCAGTGTGTGTGTGTGTGTCAATTTGAAGTGGTCTGTGTGTGTGTCTGTGTGTTTGTGTGTCACTGGGGAACCTGTGTGTGTGTGTATGTGTGTGTGTGTGTATATTATATAATATATATTTGAATATTTTAAAAATTTAAAAAAAAAGACCTGTTGTGAGAATAAATTATTTATTAACATTGTGCAACTTTGATAAATATATTCACACACGCACACGCGCGCACAGACGCACAGACGCACATGCACACACGCACATTCATTTCTGGGTGTTTGGTGCTATGCTGTACGTACATACAATCCTTCCGGTCCCCACCTGACCCTGCCCGGTGTCTCCGGTTCCCCTCCTCACCCCCCCCCCCTCACACCCCCCCCCGTCTCTGGTTCCCCTCCTCAAACCACCCCCCCTCCCTCCACCCCCCCTCCCTCTCCCCCACACCCCTCCCTCCGCCCCCCCTCTCACTCCCTTCTGCCCCCTCTCTCTCCCTTCTGCCCCCCCTCTCTCTCCCTTCTGCCCCCCCTCTCTCTCCCTTCTGCCCCCTCTCTCTCTCCCTTCTGCCCCCCCTCTCTCTCCCTTCTGCCCCCCCTCTCTCTCCCTTCTGCCCCCCCTCTCTCCCTTCTGCCCCCCCCTCTCCCTTCTGCCCCCCCCTCTCCATTCTGCCCCCCCCTCTCCCTTCTGCCCCCCTCTCCCTTCTGCCCCCCCTCTCTCCCTTCTGCCCATTCTCTCTCCCTTCTGCCCCCCCTCTCTCTCCCTTCTGCCCCCCTCTCTCTCCCTTCTGCCCCCTCTCTCTCCCTTCTGCCCCCCCCTCTCCCTTCTGCCCCCCCTCTCTCTCCCTTCTGCCCCCCCTCTCTCCCTTCTGCCCCCCTCTCTCTCCCTTCTGCCTCCTCTCTCTCCCCCCACCCCTTCTCCCCCCACCACACCACTCCGTTTGCCCCCCCCCCCCACCACCAGCCTGTTTTTCACACCCACCCCCCTGCACCAGCACCAGCCCCAGCCCGTTTTTCACACCCACCCCCTGCACCAGCCCCAGCCCGTTTTTCACACCCACTCCCCTGCACCAGCCCCAGCCCGTTTTTCACACACCCCCCCTGCACCAGCACCAGCCCCAGCCCGTTTTTCACACCCCCCCCCCCCTGCACCAGCCCCAGCCCGTTTTTCACACACCCCCCCTGCACCAGCCCCAGCCCGTTTTTCACACCCCCCCCTGCACCAGCCCCAGCCCGTTTTTCACACCCCCCCCCTGCACCAGCACCAGCCCCAGCCCGTTTTTCTCTCTCACACACACACACATACACACACACAACGCCTTCTGCCTGGTAATGGCGGCTCTGCAGGGAACCGGCTGCAGCCCCATTGGATGGGAGCGGTCACGTGACCGCTCCTCCGCTTCCCCTAGCCTCAGCGCGCATCAGCGCGCATGAGCAGGGAGAAAGTATAGCCGCGCTGATAGCAGATGCAGGGGCGTTCTGCATCTGTTCAGCGCGGCTCAGCCCGCCTCAGCACGCCTGAGTGCTCTATGGCCTGGGCCGTAGGGAGCTGTGTGAGGTGCAGGAGATGTGGCGTGCTGTGCGGTCCGCGGGAGCTACACTGTGTGAGGTAGCGGGATAGGGGGAGGGACATCGTTGCCATGGTGTGTGAGTGGAGGCCGCGGCCTCGCGGTCCGGTTGCGGGAGGGAGATGTGTGGCGTGGAGGGGAGGGGGGGTTTGAAGAGGCAGTCTGCAGTGTTTGGTGTTGTGTGAATGTGTGTGTGTGCTGTGTTTGTGCGTTGTGTGTAGATTCTGTACCTGATTCGGCAGTCTGTGGTAGCAGACGTGAAGGTTTTGATAGCTGTGAAGCGTGGCCCCAGAGCAGGTTGAGGATTAGAGGATTAGGTGTTGCAAAAGCAAAGCGTTCCCAAAACTCAGTGAGGGGTGGGACAGTGTGGAAGTATAAGGGCATTGGTGTTGGACGAAGGCCAATGAGAGGTGTGCGGGGGCGGGCATTGGACGCAGGCCAATGAGAGTCAGTGAGGGGTGGGACGCAGGCCAATGAGAGGTGTGCGGGGGCGGGCATTGGACGCAGGCCAATGAGAGTCAGTGAGGGGTGGGACGCAGGCCAATGAGAGGTGTGTGGGGGCGGGCATTGGACGCAGGCCAATGAGAGTCAGTGAGGGGTGGGACAGTGTGGCATTGGTGTTGGACGTAGGCCAATGAGAGGTGTGCGGGGGCGGGCATGGCCTGAGCCGGAGTGACAGGCCCAAGGTCCAATGCGATTGACCCTTGGGACGCAGACATACAGTGATTTCACAAATATATAGTAGATATACACCGTCAAAAATTACTGAATGTGAATGTTTCACAGTCGTTATGCATATAAAATATTGAAAATGCATGACACAGTTCTGTTCTGGCAATGTATTATGACTGTAACCTATATGAAAAACCAATAAAAATGACAAGTTAAAAAAAAAAACAATTTCCGTCCGCATGAAGGACTTTTTTCCATATAACATTTTTGTAGGTGCCACTGCCAGCTAAGAAGTTTCACTTCAAAAGTTTTTGTAACGAGCCCATTATACAGTATATATATATATATGGCTCAACAAATGCAGTCGCCCACTCGCCACGGGCGACTGCATTTGTTCCGCTGGCGTGTCTCTTTCCGGCGGCGTATGCTGTGGCCTGATACAGCGTTCTCCTGGCATTCTTCATCAAGTTTTGTCTTCCCCACCAGCTGCCATCAAAATGGCAGCACAGCGTCAAATGACGCCGTGTTGCCATGATGATGGGACTCTACGTGGCCTCTGATGGCCACCCTGCAGGATGACCCAGTAGGAGAGGAGCATGCGCGCAGGCCTGGAAGTGGGAACAGGTGCACAGACCCCTTGCACACCCCAAGCGCTGTGACTGGATAGGGCAGCCGCTCGGCATGGATCGCATATGCAGCCCAGAGC